>NC_045558.1:94232256-94514756 GCF_009769535.1 Thamnophis elegans | reverse complement strand
GGTTACTGCAAAATCCCTATTCCCTCCCTACTAACCTGCTTTCTAGCTCCATTCTCCTGTTCAGGGGAACAAAAGAAGATCAGCTGGGAAGCTGGGAGGCCGCAGGGGCAGGGCCAGCCTATTTGTCAGTTCTCTGAACTACTCAAAATTTCCGCGACCAGTTCTCCACAACTTGCCAGAACTGGCTGAATACCAACTCTGCTCCAAATCAAAAAAAGAATGGCTTCACCAGAAGATCAAAGTTTTGGAATAACCCAATCGGGCCCAGATCTGAACCTAATTGAAAATATCTGGGTTGACCTGAATTGCGTGATCTTGCACTCTAACATGTTTGGAATGTTTTTGCAAAGAAGAATGGGCAAAAACTCCCAAGGCAGGATGTGCCATGCTCTTAGGTTCCTACAACAGAAGACTGCAGGGAAAGGTGCTTCAACAAAGTATTTATTTGGTTTAGGTTTAGGTTTAGGTTTAGGTTTAGGTTTAGGTTTATTGGTTTTGTATGCCGCCCACTCCCGAAGAACTCCGGGCGGCTCACAATAAACAGGGGAGGGAATAAATAAGACAATACAAACAATTTTAAAATCCACAACAGTCACAATTAAGACGGGGCTGGGTGCTTTAACAGCCCCCAGCCTGCCGGAACAGCCAGGACTTAGTAGCTTTACGGAAGGCCGGGAGGGTAGTAAGGGTCCGGATCTCCACTGGGAGCTCGTTCCAGAGGGCCGGAGCAGCAACAGAGAAGGCTCTCCCCTGGGGGGTCGCCAGCCGGCATTGGCTGCCAGATGGAACCCGGAAAAGGCCAAGCCTGTGCGATCGAATTGGTCTTTGGGAGGTAATTGGCAGGAGACGGTCTCTCAGGTACCCAGGTCTGATGCCATGTAGGGCTTTATAAGTAACAACAATTTAAGGGTATGCACATTTATGCAACCACATTTACTGTGTTTTATTTTTATTTTTTGTCAGTTTGTTTTTCAATTGGATTGTACAGCTTTTATGTTATATTAAAGGTGGGGGGAAATCAAAATTACAAAAGTATGCATTAGTAAGATCTTCTAAATTTAAACAGTGCTTTTTCAAGAGGCAGCTGGACTTTCTGGTTTTTCTTTGAAGATGTTTCACTTCTCATCCAAGAAGCTTCTTCAGCTCTGACTGGAGCTCTTCCCCACCATCCAGTCAGAGCTGAAGAAGCTTCTTGGATGAGAAGCAAGATAACTTCAAAGAAAAACCAGAAAGTCCAGTTGCCTCTTGAAAAAGAACTTTTGGGACATTGAAATTAGAATAATAGATCTCCTATATCTTCTGATTAAATGTGACCAATTTACATCAAGCTGCATCAAATGCTTTGTAGTTAAGGATATTAAGGTTTAGGATCATTATTTGAAGAACTATAGAGAGGCTCGAAGCTCATCTTAAGAAATCCTGTTAACTCATGAACCTCTACGAGCAATTTGAACAGTACTTGGGACATGCCTTTTTCAAGGCTGTGTAAAGTAAATCTGTAATAAGTTTCTTTAACTCTATGTTCATAACTAGCACACAATCCTTTAATGGAGGAGACTCAAATATATATTCCTCAAGCCTTCTATGACTTATAGTAGTCCCTCCTTCCCAATTGGGATGCCCTCAAAGAGCTAGATTACAAGTTTTAGCATTTCATACAACTGACTGTACTGGCTGGTGCTGACAAGACCTAAGGACAAACACAATGCTATTGCAGTGGTCAGATCTGAATTTTGAGACCATCTAAAGAACACGATCACAAAGTGGTTGTTATGATGATGTGGCCTATCACAAAACACCTCTATATCAAAATGGAACAAAATGGACAAAGGTTTCCATCACTCTCCTATTTATTGTCCAAGAGTGCATGGGGTCAATATCAGGGCTCTCCAACCTTGGCCACTTTAAGCCTGGCAGACTTCCACTCCCAGAAATTCTGGGAGTGGAAGTCCGCCAGACTTAAAGGGCCAAGGTTGGAGACTCCTGGTCTACATGATGCCTAAAAAGAGGCATTGTGACAAACACAGATCATGTTTGATGTCAGTACTTCGTTTTGTTGCATGCAGGCATCCCCTTGTATTTATTTTTCAGTTACAGAAATCTACAAAACTAAATTTTAAGGGAGTTTGCCAGATTCTGAAGGATTTGCCACTAGACCAACTACTGCTTCTCAGCAAAGCATTGGGGATCAGAGCAGGGTGAGTTGCGGCTGCCACTACTATCGATTTGCTCAGGGATGTGCTGCAGGCACATGGGCGTCTTCACAAAAAAATAAGATGGCGGCACCTATGGCGCTGCTGATAGAACCAGTTCGGGGGGGCGTGGCTGGCCGAGTTACTACCTACTCGGTGAAACGGTCCAAAATGGTAGAAATCCACCTCTGGATTAAAGGAACTCAGGACTTTTCCTTAACTTAGTTTGTTAGTTAATTCACTAGGAAGAAGAAACTGTTCTTCTAACATGGTACTTAGCATAAACAGACCATTTTTTAAAAAGGTAAAAATGGCCCTGTGTTTTCTTATTAAGCAAACTGCTGATTTTTAAAATTAGTAAAAAATCATGACTTATATTAAATCGTTTTCCTGTGATTTTCAGTATTATATTTCCTACAACTGAAGAGTATGTGTCTCTTTTTAGCAAGAAGGAGTTATGTGATGATGATAATTATTTCATGAAACAGTTCAGCACTAGAAAGCAGGGCAGAACATCTCTAGCTTTCTTCTGCCAGTTATGAGTATCTTGCACGGTAAGAAGCATAGATCATTATGCAAAGGGGCTTCCTCCAGGCCCCTGCAATAATTTTTCCTCTGGGATTTCCACAGGAAGACAAGAACTCAGCTACAGCAGGTGAAATACTTTAGTGCAGATACACAGCAATTTAGCCCTGGCTAAGAATCTATTGCTCTAGGAAGGTAAACTAGTCAAGATTATAATTCTATGTTGCCTTTTCTTGTCCTTTTGTAAGAGGTATTTTCTCTCTCCCTTTGTAACTAGGCCAACATCTTTATCAAATTCAGTGGCAAATCTGTATAGATTTAAAGAACAGTGGATGAATTTTAAAGATTCATTAACAATGTTAACTGTTCAACAGGCCTTCATTACAGCCTCAATTTGGAACTGAGGAATGCTCAATCCATGGTTCATTGGAGGGCAAAAAAAAGCACCCCTCCTCACTTACTAACTTTTTAATATGTGTATGGTAAAATTCCTCCTTCTACCAATTATAGAATTTGAATGCTTAATACCTTCTCAGTATTTAACCAACCTTTCCCAATGTTATACCCACCCAGATGTGTACTGTAATTTCGGGAGCTATAATCTAAACATTCAATTATCAAACAACTTTTCCATACTAGTTCCTTATGGAATTCTCTAATATCTCCAAGCCATTGATAAATCTTCCACACATTGCTGTTACTTTATCACAACCTCATAAGTCATTGTGAAAATTCTACGAAAGAGCAAAATAGAAAGCAAATCTCCCAACTGAATGCCACATATTGTAGCTTTCTGATGAAAAAGGTTAGCATTTCAATAGTAAATTTCTTTTACTCATTTTAAACAAAATCAAATGTTGGTGGATTGCAATACAGCAAGTCGTTCAGCTATTTTCATTTGTAGTTGGGTATAGTTTGTCTACATAAGCATACTTTTTGGCAAAAAGATGAAATCTTCCCATTTTGACTTATACCAAACAACAACTAAAACATAATCAGGTTTTTTTTAAGAAGTCGTAATATAAATCACTGCTCTAGCTTTTGTTAGATGAATCTTTCCTTCGGTGGCTTAGGAAACATCATTATGCCCTACTATATTTATTATGTTGACAAATGAATGCAATCACAGTTTAGCTTTATCAAATGAAGATGTTATGAAATATACTTTATATTTAGGGATGAGCATTTATAAATACACATTCCTACTATGTGCATGAAAACATATCCTTCTTTAGAGTCAGACTAAAATAACAGTCCTCTAAAGCCTTATCTATCTAGTCATGACTATCCATGAAATCACATAACTCAGTAGCATGGCAGCTTGAATAAACTTTAAATTCAATTATTGCTTCAAATCCCTCCTCTTATAAATGCAGGATATTTACCAAATCCCCTGGAATAGGCCGATAAGCCTCATTAGAATTAGACATCCAATTCTACTCAAAATCAAAGACAAAGGTAGGTCAAGAGTTCAGCAACGTCTTTTAAACAAAATTACATAATCTCTTAATTGTTAATTTTTCAAATATTAACCATGACTGGAAAAGTGACAAATACTGTATCTCTGAAATTGTTTCAGTCAATTTAAGCTTCAGTAGTCCCTTCCAGTTCTGTGTTTCTATTATTCCTTGAATTAACCATTACATTTTATTTCTAAATTCAGATTCCAATATTCTACTTTAACTCTCACTCAGTTTTCCTCTCCAGAAAACATGTACACCATGCTTTCTCTCAAGTCAGGCCATTCTTCTTCAGATGTATTAAGACTTTATCCACTACAATAGATATGTTTTGGCTTCTGCTATGAATATTTGAAATTTCAAATTCTGTAAAATTGCTGTAAAAGTACTCAGTCACATGGCCTCATTCTGTATCTTCTGAACTGGAGGATAAAGAGTTTAAGCATGTCATCTAAATCCAATCCAAAGATTAGCAGCAGTTCCTATTTTCAATATCAAGACTCAGACTTGTTCCATATATCCAGAGGGATCATCCACATTAACAGTGAAGCAAAGACTCTGTGAATAAGAAATCATATAGTAGAGCTGATGAGAGGGCATCTAGAAAAGGCCCAGCTATATTTGCTTGGTGTTAAATTGCATAAGTACCCCACAAGATAGGGCTTTCAACTGTCTGACAAATGGCAATAGAATTCAGGGCTACTGGTGAAATTATATATTTATAACTACATAAAATTTTAATTAGATATGTTAGTTTATTGTGTTGTTGTTGCTTTTATTCATTAAACATGAAACTATATTATTATATTATACTACTGCTACTACTATTATTATTCTTTGTTCATTAAACATGAAATTCAGTCAACTGAACATTTAAAAATTTGCCACAAATTATTATTATTATTATTATACAATTGTATCACAGCGGCCAGTTGTTTCGCCAGATTTGGCATTGATTACTAGTTGGGCCCCACCTAGGGTCCTAGGACGTCATAACGTATTTTCGTAATATGCGTGCAGATCCAAGCAGTACAGCTTTTTGCATTTGACTGATGGTGATTTTGTCAATTTTTAACTGTTTTAAATGTAATTCCAGTCAGTTGTTGTTGTTGTTGTTGTTATTATTATTATTATTATACAATTGTATCACAGCGGCCAGTTGTTTCGCCGGATTTGGCATTGGTTACTAGTCGGGCCCCACCCAGGGGCCTAGGACGTCGTAACGTATTTTCGTAATATGCGTGCAGATCCAAGCAGTGCGGCTTTTTGCATTTGACTGATGGTGATTTTGTCAATTTTTAACTGTTTTAAATGTAATTCCAGTGCTTTTGGTATAGCACCCAGTGTGCCAATTACCACTGGAATTATCACTGCTGGTTTGTGCCATAGTCGTTGAATTTTGATTTTTAAGTCCTGGTATCTTGCGATTTTTTCATGTTCCTTCTCGGCGACCCTGCTATCATCTGGTATTGCGATGTCTATGATTGTGACCTTATTTTTCTCAATCAGTGTGATGTCTGGTGTATTATGCGCCAGTATTTTGTCGGTTTGTATACGGAAATCCCACAAGATCTTGACCATCTGATTTTCGGTGACTTTTTCTGGCTGATGTTCCCACCAGTTTTTTGCTGTTTTGATATTATAATTTTTGCACAAATTCCAATGGATCATTTGTGCTACTGAATTGTGCCGCAATTTATAATCAGTCTGCGCGATTTTTTTACAGCAGCTGAGTATGTGATCAACAGTTTCATCAGCTTCTTTGCAAAGTCTGCATTTGGCATCATCAGAGGATTTTTCGATTTTGGCCTTAATGGCATTTGTGCGGATAGCTTGTTCTTGCACAGCCAGGATTAGTGACTCTGTTTCTTTCTTTAATGTACCTGTTGTTAACCATAACCAAGTCTGTTCACTGTCCACTTTATCTTTTATTTTTTCCAGAAATTGGCCAAAATAAAATGAATTATTATTATTATTATTAATAATAATAATAATAATAAAAATAACGTTAAACTTTGGTGAGATTCACAGCCTTTAGGGCTGGTTGGTAGCTCAACAACTCGAGACCTAACCAAGGACCTAGGAACTGTTAAGGTAACATCGGAGGATATAAGCTGTTCCAAGTAGGGTGGTTTTTTGTAGAATCAAAATGTTCAAGACTGAATTATTATTATTATTATTATTATTATTATTATTATTATATAGTTTATTCTCTAAACATGTAACTCAGTTAACTGAACATTCAAAAACGCATCACAAATACCATTGACTGGTGCTAATGGTTGTTTTGGGCTTCTTCCTAGTCCTAGGTGGTGGTTGTGTTGTTGTTGTTGTTGCTATTCTGCTACTACTATTACTATTATTATTACTACTATTATTATTATATTTTGTTGCATAGTCAGCCAGATATTCAGACTGGAATTTGGCATTTTTATCCATCTATTGAGTCCTGCCCAAGGATTGGTAGATGTGGATATTTGATAGTGTTACAGATATCGTCACAGAATGTAAGCTGTTCTGAGTAAGGCTGCTTTTTGCAATTGACTGACAGTGATTTTATTAATGCCAGTTGTGATCAAGGGATGCACCAGTTGTTTTGGATTGCACCCAAAGCGCCTATTACTATTATTATTTCCTTTCCCAGTAACTAATTGTTACATTAAACTATTTCTCCCTTTACTATACTTTTCTTAATGTAAAGATTTGTTGGACTGTAATAAACATCTGATTTGAACAGTAAAGCAAATATGGATGCATATATAAAATCATCCCTACCTTCAAAGAGAAAGAAAAATGTGAACCTTGCTATTGTACGACTATACTAGTTTGCAGTGACTTTTCTACACATACCCACACACACAAGTATTATTTAAAAATAATATTTGCCTTCATTTTATGCATATAGTGAAAAGGGATGAAGTATCTAGCCACATTTATGAAGAGATTAATTGGCTAATGAATGATGATGCATATTGCATCGTCAAACAGCACTTTTTCTATTCAGTTTTCTATACAGGTAGTTCTCAAGTAATGACCACAATTGAGCCCAAAATTTCTGTTGTTAAGTGAGACAACATTTGTTACTTGAGTTTTGCCCCATTTTACAACATTTCTTTAAGTTATTAAGTGAATCATTGTAGTAGTTAAGTTAGTAACCTGGCTATTGTGAATCTGGCGTCCCCATTGACCTTGCTGTCAGAAGGCCACAAAAGCTGATTACGGTCATAAATATGAACCAGTTGCCAAGCATCTGAATTTTGATGGTCATGTCATTTTTTTCAATTTCTTTCATTTTTACAAAAATGAACTTTTGTAAGTCAAAGATTACCTTTGACTTATTTGAAACAATGGACTAATTTTATTTATAGTTCAAGATGGAAAACATAGGTCTCTCCCCTTATGTCATTATGATAAAGGACAAATAGGCTGGGCTAAGAGACAGCAACTGACTGAATAATCTCCATGTTGTGAAGGCCCTCTCCAGTTCTACTATTAATACAACATGTTAACCTTTTGTTCATATATACATTTCTCAAGAAAGTTTCGGAGATCCTAAGTTTGCTACTTGCATCTGGATGACTTGCCAAAGTCTATTCTGACTTTGCTCAAAAACATTTATTCTTTTTCCCCACTGTATTTCTGCAAGTGAAACACTTCATTTTATTCAGAGACAATTTAAAATTTGTACAATTATAAATAACTGTATAATAATAGAAATATAAACACAACCTAAAATAATTTAATGTTTTATCTCTAAATTTAACAGATATACATGTGTAAAATACATTTCTAAAAATTTATGTTCTAAGGAAATAAGAGAAAAAGTGGAAAAACAGAAATGTATCGGTAAGGAAAAGCTTGTTTTTAAAGGGCAATATAACACCACCATCACTACACCCCATAAAAGTAAAGGAGATATTAATTATGCCCTTTGCCCAATAATTTTTGGCAATTACCTTTAAGTTATTACACTGTAATATAAGATACAGATCATGAAATGGACTGGAGATGCTAAACAGCAAAATAGATTGGAGACAACTTACTATAGAACAGTGTGTTATCCTACACAAATGCAAACACAGACACAAACAATTTCCCATTTATATTTAAGGGGGGAAAAACCCAAATTGCTCTACTTTGATTCCAGTCCTCTAAAGAAACCTCACTAAATAAGACTTCTAAGTTAAATGCCCATGGCATATTTCTGTTAAAAGTCAATAGCAATTTGTTCTCCAATGTTTGCTGTCTATGAATGCAGGCTTTCAAAAGAAAAGTATTACACAATCAAGACTGCAATTAACTAAATAGCTCTTACAACAGAAGCCCCACCCCTTTCCGTCCTTTTAATGAAGCACCCACTAAAAGCAGCAGAAAAATACGTAATGGCTGAAAAGCCGAAAGAGAATGTAAATGTTTATTTATTTATCAAATTTATATGGCAACTCCGGGCAACATATAATTTTTCATCTTAAACATCATGTTTTATTTTATGCCAGAACAACCCACAAATAAGCATTATTTTGAAAAAGTTTGTCCAAGTCCAAGTAAACAAGCTGCAGTTACAATTAAATTAAGGGAACTCATCTGATTGACTTCCTCAGCCTAGCCTGCCATGCCATTCCTTATGTCATCACAGCTACATGCTGAATTTTACAAAATTACAATAATCTTCCTGTAAAATTTACCCAGGTGTCCAATTCTTTCAGAAGCACAAGTCCAAGTAGTAAGGGTCTACCTAATTTGGCCCCAGAGGTTCCCAGGCATAGGTCACTTCTGCTGGAACCATCAGCCAAAAAATTGTATGTTCACATATGTGAGAAGACAACCTGAGAAACCTCTCAAGCAATTAGGTTGAGCTGTGCAGAAAATATGCTTTCAAAGAACAAGGAAGGGAGCAACTTCAAGGATTTTGTTTGTTTGTTTGCATCAAAGCACACCATAAAACATCCATTCAAATGCCCTGAAAAGCCAAATTAACATTGTCCCTATTATTGGGTATCCTTACAAAACATTATTTTAAAATATACATGACAAAGTACAAATAAACATATTAGTAATTAGTATTAGTAAACTGGAGATTTCCTGTGCCTCCAATGCCTTTCCAATGTAAGGGCCTGAAATGGGGATAGAAATAGGGAAACTTCTTTTGGGGGAGTGGGAGAGGGAGAAAGAGTAAAGATAATTTTTAAAAAATCAGGAATCATATTTTTGAAATCTTCATTTCTCTAAGTTCTTCTCCTGCACATCTGCCAAGGACCAAAACCAACCATCTAGATCACAAAGTACAAATGGAATCCAGCCATAATTAAAAAAACATTCACTATAATTAAAATTAAACTATATGGTCAGAAAAGTAAGCAGCATTAAAAAATTTTTTAAAAAGAATCCCATATATTTGTAAAAAAACCTTGGCCGGTGGGAGAATTCCAATTACTTCCAAGATAGTTTACAATATAAAACAAAAAATTGAGATTAGGCAAAAACAGAATCCAAGTTTTACTGTAATAAAACAAGATTTCCTCAGCAGCTATAATGGGATCATTGTTTCATATGCTTCCCTGTCATTCAGTTTCATAAAAGAAAGCTGATGTCATCTCATGGTTATTAGGAGGGTATTCTCATTCATGTGCTAGGGGTAATATCAGGTATTGATTTGATGTGTATATTTTCTATTAACTGTTATGTATATATTGAATTGTGTTGGTCTGTACAACTGCTTAAAGTCATGTGGTTCAAGTGGCATACAAATCTTATATACATAAATGTCCCAGAAACTCCATGTTCAGTTTAATCTTAGCCATATGGCAACTGGATGGTTTTTAATAATGTTTCTAATTTATCATCATCATAATATCACCTAATACACTATTATTAAATTGGCAATGTATAATTTTCATACATTATGAAAATAAATAATCATGAATGCTATACCTTGCATATCAACTAGTTGAAGACCTAAGGAAAAGCATACAAAAAATTATATCAAAATGTTTAAAATGTATTTGCAGCCCTTATTTATAGCACTGTACAGGTTTTCAAATTATAATCAGTTGTTACCCCTTTTGAAAAGAAAATACAGCAAAAATATCTAATAAAATATATTATTATATTAAGCCTAGCAAAAATAACACTTACAGTTAATGCTAACACTAGCAGTAGACAAAAGAGTTTTCCTCTTCCATCCCCACCCAAGCTACAAGAACATACCACAGCTTTTACCCAATGAAAATGGCACTTTGCATCCATGTATTCTGGTGGAGTAGGGGCGTGACCAGCTGCTGATACTAGATCCATTTTTCTCTGAGAAAAATCAGTGGAGACACTGAAGGGACACAACCATCATGTGTGAAATCACTGGATGGTGGCAGAAATTCTTTGAAAGATAATCTAGAAAAAAAAACACCTCTCCAAAGACTAATGCATCTATAGCCAAATGAGTATAGACAGATGTTTGTGGGGGGAGGGGGGATAGAGAAAGGGGGGGGGGAATTACATTTTTTATTTATTTTTCCCCAAGTCACCAATCACACCAACTGAAAATTTAAATCTCATAATGCTGACCTACATATCTGGAACAAAGCAGTTTATTTCTCAGGAAATATGGTCTTTATAAAATTCTTTCTTTCTATGCTTGATGAAAATGAATTAATTTATAAATTTATGAAAACAGAGGAAGAATATTTTTTTTCCCTTTCATAGGTATTTGGAGGTTTTTCACCATCTAATTGTTAGAAATGTGACATGGACTGCAAAACATGGCACCACCGAAATGAAGAGCAGGAAGCCCATCCTTTTTCTCTTTCCAAGATCCACACCTACTGCAGTACCAATAGCATGTAATTCGCCATCACCCTCAGACAATTAAAATGAGCTTTCCAAACAGAAAACCAAATGGTCCAGACTTTGGAGAGAAAGAAAAGAATACCAGAAAGAAAAGAATAGGAAGCGAAAACCAAGACACCATTAAAATGTAAAATGACTCATTTGGGAAACAGAAAAAAATGTTTAAAAGAGGCACACGCACGTGAAAATCACATCCCACTCTGTATTCCTGTAAATGAATGAAATTGAAACAATGCTATGCTTTTCAAAGCCCTTCCTAAACCTCTGCCGCTTCTCATGCAACTACATCTACCCTTGAGGGTCTCGGAGACACACCCCTCCTGCCCCATTTTGTACTGCGAGAATCTCCATTGAGTGTCGGGCTTACAATACACCAAGAAAGAAAAGCGCTAATTTGCAGAGCAGAGACAGGTGGCGAGTGCGTATTGGCAATAAGGCTCCTCTACTCCGAAGAAGGAGTGCGGTTAAAGGAGGCAAGGAGAGATAAGCTGCTCCAAATGCCACGGGCTAAGAGGCGGCAGCGGTAACAGTAACGATAAAGACGGAGCGAAGGTGTCTATCCGCCGACCTTCCGCTCCGCTTGAATTACGCAGGGATCTAAAGCCCGTTGACTCCCGAGCTATTTTATCTGCACCACACCTCCGTTTCCAGCCATTGCCGGAGCAATCGCTGCGTAACCGCACGCACCTGTGCGTTCCACGCACCCCACCCGGCCATCCCCCGATCCCCCAACGCTTGGAAAGTCTGAAGGCCCCGGGTGTACCTTCCCCGGCTGGAAGCAGCCGGCACCCCTGTGGGGAACCCTACCTGGTGCTGCGGCTGCTAACTCTGCTGCAAGGAGAGCTCGCTGGAAAGTCTCGCTCGCTAGAGCTGGGAGGAGGGGGAGTGACAGGAGAGAGGGAGCGACCGAAGAAGAACGCGCTTAACTAAAGCCGGGGACGCGCCTAAAGCTCCGGAACCTTCCCTAGAAGAAGCCGTACACGCGCGTTCGCGAAGGCCCACCCAATGCTGCCCGAGCGGGCTCGACCAAGCAGGCGCAAAAAGCTCGCCCGTGTCCTCTTTCATCAGACACCACCCTGCAGGCGTGTGCGCATGTGTCGAGTCCTTGCGCTTTTTCCCCTGCCCGTGTTCTTTGTCTCCTGTAGGAAAAGGGCTATTCTCCCCCCAAAAAAACCGAGTTGAGCGTGAGGATTGGGAAGAGATTAATCAAATAAAAATAGTAACCCGCTTCAATATACTTCGATATAACACGCCGAGACAGGGGTGTTTTCTGCGGTTTTTCAAGCTGGGGAAAGGCTGCTTTTAGTGACAGCTAAAAGGCCCTCGAAGGATGTTCCATGCAAACAATGGAAGCCAGCGAGACTCCTCTGGTTAAAGAGCAACAACTAAAAGGGAAAGTAAATCCTGAAAGGAGAGCAAGAATAGAAATGGGCTATACAGATCTCCTTATATGTATTGATAATAAACATTTTCATTTTGAAATAGGTTATGTTGTGCTTTTCTTTTTTTACGTTAACCATTAGCATTTTAATACTATTTTACTATATTTTGTTTTTCTGCATCGTAAAAAATATTAAGACACTAGAAAGGATGAATTATGAATAAGTTTCATAAAAGGTAGATTACAGCATCATTGGAAAGGCCTGGCAACCCTATTTTTACCAATCCTCATGGTGATCACTTTGCCCTGTCCTCAGCTCATGATTTATGTTCAGCCCTACTTTGCTACTTTCAGTAATGCAACTCAATCCTACATAACACTCAATCCTACATAAGCTGTCACAATTCTGCCACTGTGCTATCTACATACAATTAAAACTCTCCCGTATTGTATGTTTGTAACCTTCAATTGGGCAACAATTTTTAAATCAAGGTGCCTCAAATGGGCTAACTAAAAGAATGCATCCAATATCTGTGACCCCTGGGATTGAAATGAAAAGGATTTTCACGCCAGTTGTATTGGCGAAGTTATGGCGAATGCAACAATGCTGTACCACCCTGCAGCATCACGATCCTGCACTCACATGATCATGATTTCTGGTGGTCCCTGTCAGCTTCCCATAAGTAAAGTCAGGAGGGAAGACAGCAGGAATTTGAAACTCACACCCACTCCCACTGCCTTTCTGCCTCCCTGTGATCATTCAGTTTATCGGTTTAGGTAAGGAAGCATCCCCAAAAAGATGACCTAACAGATTATGGATCATCTAGACCTCTTTAAAATGGTACTTTAGCCACATCCCAGAGAACTATATGCTTTGGCCAGAATAATTTTGACTTTGGTACATTTCTGTTCCCAGGTGATATTGATATTAGGGAGCAATTTATACCTAGAAAGGAATTTCAGACAGTAATGAGAATGAGAATTTATTAACTAATCAATGGCCTCAGTAAATTCACTTGCCCAAACATATAGGCAAACCTACATGTTAGCAAGCCACAAAATAAAACCAACAACAGAAATCACAACTGTAAATCCCCAATAGGATATTCTATTTATATTCAGCAGGGTTCTGCTAAGGATAGTGTCAGAAAGGTCTCAGTCTAGCCTGTTATTGTCTGGGCATTCCTTATCTCCCACTTGACTGTGATAAATAAGATTTTTCTGCTTGAATATCTATGCCTTCTGAAAAATCATAATTAACATCTAAAATAACATAGAAAGAATAGTTTAAACACTATGGGTCCCTTTTGTTTTTTCTTTAATCCCTTATTTTATTTGTAGTTCATTTATAATTTGCTTTTAAAGTAAATGAACAATCATATTAATTATTATTAGTTTCCATTATTTGGCATAAACATTTGGGTACCAGTTTAGGTCCAGATATAAAAATATCATTTTTAGATATTTTAAATTCAGTTAGGTATACTCTAATAAGGTCATTGCTAGGCAACCCCTCGATATTTATTGATATCATTGTTAAATTGGTCTTGACAAAGTCCCCTTTGGTGAATTCATTCCTTGGTTTTCCCAGGTTTGATTTAGTGTGAGAAGGATTAGCTGGCAATCAAAGTTGCTGTTGCATAAGGAACGCCTGACTGTGGTTTGAAATATTGGCCCACAATCTTCAAGGAAGCTCCTTCTATAATACTTTATGAAGTATCTCAGTGTGACACTCAACAGGATGCTGTCTTTCAAAAAAGCATTGCCTGAACACTAAAGGTAAAGTCACCTTGAGGAAGAATATCATCAGGAAATTGATAACTACAAATTGGAAGCCCAACTATCTACATTGTGCACATCAGCTTTGGCCTTGAGCGTCTCTGCAACAGAGTATGCTGCTTCAGTGTGGGGCATATCTGCACATGTGTAACAAACTGATATCACGATTTGTCAATAAGCAATACGTTTAGTTACAAGTTATCTCAAATGTACACCAATGAGAAAATATATCCTCCCAGTGGCATTTCCCCACCTAAGATCAGGAGAGAAGAAGCAGGATGATGTTGAGAGAACTAAGCAAGAGAATGGTCCTTGATATCCTCCAAGCTCACCAACTCAAATCTAGGAACAGCTTTATGGAAAGAAAAAACATTATTGAAGGTACACAAGAACAAAACCAAATTAAAAGATGGAGGAAGGAGACCATTGAGCAAGGAATAACATTAAAGGGGGATATGGCTAAGGATTTCACCTCTCTTATACTACCTGAATAAGTTGAGAGTTGGAGTGCCTAAATGTAAAACCAATATGCTCAAGTGGAAGCTTTAGCAGACAACAACATGTTATGTGAATGTGGAGAGAAATGGAGCCTGGTCCAACGGCTGATATGCCGGCTACTACCAGAAACATGTACCGATAATGACTTATTTTGGGCCAATGACAAAGTCAAGAGGGTGGCTTCATTCTAGCAGTTTAAAGTTTAATCTAGACACAGAAGAAGAATTATTCAGTTAGATGATAAACAGCATTTAAAAATATTGAAACTTTCCATAATGTTATTTATTAATTGCTGTGATGCAACTTTAGTTCTCGTAATCATCTCTTTTCTATTAATTACTATAAGGTGTGCCAATAAGATGCTGAAAAACACCTCTCTTAATGTTTACCAAGCTCCCTGGTTCGCCTAATCTTTTTACACTATTTTAATTTTTCAAAATTATTTGAAAAGTTAGTGAAACTAATCAACTTTGCTTTCAGGGATGTGTCTGGTCCCATATATATTCTTAGGGCTCATCCTCATATCCCAATAACTGTAGCATAAATAGACACATGTAGCAAGTGTCTATTTTTAATGGACATATTTTTATAGCAATCATCTTTTTTTTTATTGGCAATCAGCTGAGAAAGTAGCTTAGCTGTAGCTGTTTAGGTTGCAATAGTAATATAGGAAAAGTATATTACTTCTCCTATATTACTTCTCCTTTTTCCAACAAAAGCCTTGACATCTTATTATGATGATATTGGAAATGTCCCAAAACCAAGACCTGAGATCTGGCAAGTTCCTATTGGCCTCAATGTCATTTTACCCTTAGTCAGTGGGCATGTTGTCCATGGTCATTTCAGCTTGGGCTCATATAGAGACCAAACATTACTGTTCACGTTTCTGCCAAGGCCTTGGTTGGTCTCTGTCAAATATGCTGTCTGGGCATTATGCACGCTCTTTAGGTACATATGTAGTCCTCTTTGGAAAACTAATGTCTTTTTTTTTAATTATATTTTTTAAAAACTGCACTAGATCCATCTTTAAAGAAAAATTATCAATCTGCCAATCTAATGTTGCAAACTGGGTTCTCCCAGTTCGGTCCAGATCAGGAGAACCAGTAGTGGTGGCAGCGGGAGGCTCCGCCCACCGGCCCAGATACTTCTGCACATGCACGCGAGCGCACACAAGTGAACCGGTAGTAAAAAGAATGGAAACCCACCACTGGTTGCAAAGGTTGATTTAAGCAAGGGATATGAGTTGGATCTACTAATGTGTGTTGTTGCTTCTTTCCCCAACTAGTTCATTAACAGAGTTGCTACTTTGCCAACAAGAGCTTTTGCATGACTGCATCTCCTACTAGTTCCATTACTCACAGGTTATAACATTTTACATACACATGCTAATTTCAGATGCTGCCAGCTTCATCCAAATTATTCCCTTGCCTAATTTACTAATTTGAAATATGAGTTAGTGTGAAATCATCTTTCTTTTCCTTCCTTCCTTCCTTCCTTCCTTCCTTCCTTCCTTCCTTCCTTCCTTTTTGGAACGAGAGGTCACAAGGGCAACTTAGAGGCATGAGGTGACATGGGAGGGAGCACTCAAATGCTCTTTGCAACTTCTTGCAAATGTGTCACTCAGGCCATTTCTGACATGGGAATAGCATGCTTCTGGAAGAATGGTAAACTCTGGTTAAGAAATAGCCCAGCTGACAAGTTGTGAGATAGAGGAGGAGCTTGGGATGATGCATAAGACAGTTTTCTCAATCTGCTGGACAGGTCCCTTCCAATTAACCCTGCACTATTCCATCTCTGCACCCAGTTAGCTCAACAATTTTGGGGTATTGCCAAAAGCCTACTTGACATATATTCAGAAATAGCCCATGTAACAGGACACTGGCATGGAGCAGCACCATATTAGTGACCTGTCACTTGGGCAACTTGAAAAATAATTAAATAGCTTATGCCCCAAATACCTATCAATTCATCCACTGCATCTCATCACTTGTTAAAGAGATTAGTTATATTTCTTATATGATAATAAATTATAATATTATATATAAAATTATTATAATAATATATAACATAAATGGTTTAAACTTCTATCCTCAAAACAACGCTATAGGACACCGCACATCATAACAACTAAACACAAGGACAATTTTTTCCTGAATGCCATCACTCTGCTTAACAACTAATTCCTACAACACTGTCAATAATTTACTAAGAGTATATTACTATTCTCTTCCTTTCTAGTATCTATCTCTCCACACTTATGACTATAACCATGTTGCTTGTATCTTTCAATTTATATTATTTTTATTGTTTCCTAGTACAATTTGATAGTGTATTAGTAACGACTATCGCTAAGTGTTGTATCTTTTTATTCTTGATGAATGTATTTTATTCTGTTATGTACACTGAGAGCATATGAATCAAAGACAAATTTCCTTGTGCGTCCAAACACACTTGGCCAATAAAGAATTCTATTCTATTCTATCATTTTTCATACTGATTTGTGAATTCTGAAGAAGAGGCAATACAATTGGAGGAATCAATCCTAATTTGTCCTGTAATCTAGTTAAGAAACACATTACTACATGTAAAACCTATTGGCAATTTTATTCAGAGCACAGCTATCCGGCAGCACAAATTATGCCAGTATTCCTTTCTGATAGCTCAAGGAATTGAAGAATACATATTAATACAGCCTTGAGGAAGAGCCTTAAGTGAAAGTGAAGAATGTAATAAATCTGAATGGTCTGATCCTGTCAAATTGATGCATATAGGTAAGAAAGTGGTTTTGATTATGTGTCATCCAATCAGTGTTATTAAGAGTAAACACTGATTTGATGACACATAATCAAAATCACTTTCTTACCTATATGCATCAATTTGATAGGATCAGACTATTCAGATTTTATTGTTATTATTACATAGACATTATTACATAGACCTTCTCTGGAACATTTCTCCTCAATTTGGCTCTTCAGGTCTTGCAACAGTGAATCCATCATTGCAATAATTCACCTTGTTGCTAGTTGTTCTCTTCTTCTCTTTCCTTCCAACTTTCCCAGCGTTATGGACTTCTTGTGGGAACTGGATATTGTGTCCATTATCTGTGCATAATGTGTCCAAAATATGATAATCTGAGCCTAGTCCTATGTGCCTCAATGGGAATTCTGACCTGTTCAATGATACCATAGCATGTTTTCTTGGCTTAATGGGGCAGATAATTCTCATTTAACAACTATAATTGGGACCTGAACTTCACTAAGCAATGTGGTCGTAAAGCATGACATCACATGGCTGTGTTGCTTAGCAACAGTTGTGGTAGATCCTGGTTATCTTTGTTAAGCAGAGCATGAGCATTATTTCCAATATCCTGCCAGCATCTCTATTGACTTTACTTGTGGGAAGCCATCACATGATTGTGATTGCAGAAAGTTATAATGGTCAGGATCTAGGCAAGTTGTTAAGGTCCCAAATCATGATTATGTGACTGCAGGGACATTGCAAATGGCCTGAATTTTGAGGACCAGTCATAAGTACCACTTACACTGCCCTGTCATGTTTCGATGATTATTAAATGAGTGATTGCTAACCTGTACTCTTAGGGATCTTCTCCAACACCAAAGCTCAAAATTCTCAATGTAGTATAAAAGCTCACAACAAATGGACAGGCTCAGCAATAGTTTCAACTGGGAAATTATTAACATTTTAGACCACACCAAATCCAAAAACTTCCTAAGAAATTCTTGAAAGCCTGACATTCAGACTTACAACCACAATTGAGCTCAAAATGTATGTTGTTAAGTGAAACATTTTAAAGTGGGTTTTTGCCCCATTTTATGACTTTTCTTGCCACAGTTCTTAAGTGAATCACTGCAGTTGATAAGTTAGCAACCTGGTTGTTAAATGAAGCTGGCTTCCCCATTGACTTTGTTTGTGAAATGGTTGCAAAAGGTGATCACATTTGGAGCAAATGCTCATAAATATTAACCTGCTGCCAAGCATCTGAATTTTGATCACACGATCATGGGGATGCTATAACCGTCAGAACTGTGAAAAATGCTCATAAGACACATTTTTCAATGCCATTGTAACTTTGAACAGTCCATAAATGAACTGTTGTTGAGGAGTACCTGTATATCCCTTCCAGCAGCCAATATACTCAGATAAGCAAGGATCAACGTTAGACAAACAGCCAGACAGAAAACAATACTCAAGGAACAACCAAGGAGGAAACTACACCTCCACCAAACTGACAGGGCCAGCTACTAAGAGGCAGCACACCCCACACTCATTTGCATTGATGATGTTACCTAGTTGGTAATGAAATGTCTGCAAGCAAACAACTTCAGCAAACAAGAATTGAACACCTCAATGTTCTTTTTACCCTTCAGCAAAGCAAAACATTGTCTGCACAGTTCTGATTGTTGTAGATACAGGCATATCTCAGTATATTTTCCAAAAGCCATATGAGTACCCTATCAAGCTATTCTATGACATGTCTCTTGATTGCTAGTTCCTTTCCTGTGAGTAATCATTTCCAAAAGACCACTTTAGTAAATTCTCTGTTAATTCTAAGATTGGGTTCTATTTAATCTTAGTCCCAATTTTTCACCATCCTTCATGATTTCAATACTAGTTCCTACGTTATTTGTATTTTCAACTAATAGAGTAATATCAGAATAGTAGTCTTTCTCAAATTTTAAAAGTACACCCATTTTGTTCCAATTCAGGTTCCCTTAATATTTTCAGCATGCAGATGAATAAATAAGGAAAGCAAATACACAACTTTATTACCCTCCTTATTGCATAGAATCAGTCTATTGTGTTCTGTCTGGACTGTGGCTTCCCAACCACTGTAAAATATTTCTTATGAAAATGAGAAATTCTGGAATTCCAGTTAATTGAGGAATATTTATTTATTTATTTATTTTGTCAAACATGTACAAGATAACAAGTATAAGTATAAACATGGACATGAACACAGGAAATGGGTGTGAATAAATGGGGAGAGTAGGACAGGGACAGTAGGCCCGCTGTTGCACATATGCACGCACGCTCATAGTCCTTGTGGGAATGGGGTGAGGTCCACAGTAGAAAGTTAAAGTTATGGGGGTTTGAGGATGTAACACCAGAGTCAGGTAGTGTATTCCAGGCATTGACCACTCTATTGCTGAAGTCATATTTTCTGAAATCGAGTTTGAAGCAGTTTACCTTGAGTTGGTATCTATTGTTTGCCCGTTTATTATTGCAGTTGAAGCTGAAATAATCATTGATAGGTAGGATGTTGTAGCAGCAATTTTGTGTACTATGCTTAGGTAAGACTGTAGGCGGCATAGTTCTAGGTTGTCCAAGGCCAAAATTTCAAGCATCAGGTATTCTATTGTGAGCAGAGGAGTGGAGTACTCTTCTTGTGAAATACTTCTGGACTACATTAATTGTATTAATGTCCGATATACAGTGTGCATTCCATGTAGATGAGCTGTATTCGAGAATTGGTCTGGCAAAGATTTTGTATGCCCTAGTTTGCAGTACAATGTTACTGGAGAAGAAATTTCGTAAAATTAGGTTAACAACTCTTAATGCCTTTTTGGCAATGCTGTTACAGTGAGCTCTGTGACTTAGATCATTTGAGATGAGTACTCCAAGGTCCTTGACAGAGTGCGGGTCATCTATGAGGTTGAATCCACCCAGCTTGTATTTGGTGTTCTGATTTTTGTTGCCAATGTGTAAGACAAAACATTCGTTGGTTGAGATTTGGAGTTGCCAATTGTTCGAGCATTCTGACACATAGTCAAGGTCGCTTTGTAGGGCAGCAATATTGTCGGTGGTATTAAATAGTTTTACATCATCAGCGAAGAGGACATAGCTGCTTATAATATGATTGCAAAGGTCATTTATGTAAAGCAGAAAGAGTGTGGGTCCTAAAACGCTGCCTTGGGGGACTTCGCTGTTAACTGGCGCAGGGTTTGATAGGGCACTCCCTGTTTTGACTACTTGTTGCCTGTTTGACAAGAATGCAGCTATCCACTTGTGCAGGGATCTAGAAATGCCGTAAGAGCTTGGTTTTAACCGTAGTTTGTCTTGATATACCACAGCTTCATATTTAATGAAACACATATTGATTGTGTGGTTCTTGGTTTTGTTCTTTGATTTTGTTTTTCAGCTTTCTGTTATCCAATATGCCTCAGCAATAATGAATCTTGTCCTTCAGCTATTCCTAAAGTTATCTTAAACATCTGGCATCTCTCTTTCCAGGAAGGACCGTAATCTGACTTGAATGATCTGAAGCATCATTTTGCTAGCAAATAAAATTAAGAATATTGTATGATGAATTGAACTCAATTAAACCTCCTTTCTTTGGTACAAAACACAAACGGATCTCTTTCAATGGCCATTGCCACTATGTCATTCTCTAGATTTGGCTATTTCATGAATTCCATGATTTTTGTAGCCTTCCAACTTGGTAATGACTGGCGTATTTATCTAACTTCATCGTCTATCATTAGAAGTAAATAAAAAAATCCTTTTTTTAATGTTCCTCCTGCCCAGAATTTCATTATACTTCTTCCATCTCTGATTTTTTGTGAATCAATTACAATTTTGTCTTAAGTTCAGAAATCACATGGAAAATTCCTCGTTTTTTCATGTCTGCTTCCATCTTCAATATCTTTATAGATGATGTCATATCATGTCTCTTCCAAAAGCTTTCTGAATATTTTTATTAAGCTCCTTCTTAAGATACTGATATCATTTGATTTCAGCCTCACTTTTCTTCTTGAAAATTTTCACTTCTGTTCCGATATTCTGTTTCCCTACTTCTGGTTCTTGGTTCCTTAAGATTCATCCTTTTTAACCACTTCATTTTTTAAAATTCCCTATCAGTGAGGCTCAGGACTTCTAAGCAACTCCTAGTAGTCTCCTTGAAAATAGTAGGTATATGCTGAAGTTTATATTGTGGAAACTGGTTAGTTTTGTTATTTTGTGTTAGCTTTACTTGTAACTTCTGTATAATCAGTTTGTGATTTCTTTCACAGTTTGCTCCTGACCCCCTCCAAATAAGGCCCAAGTAGCCATTTTCTCTCCATGGTGTCATGTGACTCGTTAGTGTTACAAGGTCTCAGGTGTGAAGGGGGAGCAGGTGTGCTAAATTTGGTGTTAACTCTCTCACTCTCTCATACTGGTCACTGGAAGTTCAACATGGCACCTCATGGCTATGAACTTTCTGAGGATCTGAAAAAAACGAATTGTTGCTCTACATAAAGATGGCCTAGGGCTAGCCTAAAAGAAGATTGCCAAGACCCTGAAACTGAGCTGCAGCACTGTGGCCAAGACCATACAGTGGTTTAACAGGACAGGCTCCACTCAGAACAGGCCTCGTCATGGTCGACCAAAGAAGTTGAGTACCTGTGCTCAGAATCATATTCAGAGGTTGGTTTTAGGAACAGATTGTGTCAAGCATGTGTGGGGACAACCAGGTGAGAAGTACAAAGACAATTGTGTTTTGCCTACAATCAAGCATGGGGGGTGGGACTGTTATGGTCTGGGACTGCATGACTGCTGCAGTATGTCACATGTACTGTGACATACTGAAGCAGAGCATGATCCCCTCCCTTCGGAGACTGGGCCGCAGGGCAGTATTCCAACATGATAACAACCCCAAACACCCCCACCCCCACAACAATGACTGCCTTGCTACAGAAGATGAGGGTAAAGGTGATGAACTGCCCAAGCATGTCTCCCTAAACCCTATTGAGCATCTGTGGGTCATCCAGAAACAGAAGGTGGAGGTGTGCAAGGTCTCTAACATCAACCAGCTCCGTGACATCATCATGGAGGAGCGGAAGACGATTCCCGTGGCAACCTGTGAAGATCTGGTGAACTCTATGCTCAAGAGGGTTAAGATAGAGCTGGAAAATAATGGTGGCCACACAAAATATTGACACTTTGGGCCCCATTTGGACATTATCACTTAGAGGTCTACTCACTTTTGTTTCCAACAGTTTAGATATTAATGTCTGTGTGTTGCGTTATTTTGAGGGGACAGTACATTTACACTGTTATACAAGCTGTATACTATTTTACATTGTAGCCAAGTGTCATTTCTTCAGTGTTGTCACATGAAAAGATATACTTAAATATTTACTAAATGTGGGGAGGTGTACTCACTTCTGTGATATACTGTATAACTAAGGTCTTCTCACTTCTTATGCAATAATACAGTAAAGTGGGTTTTCGGGGTGGGTGGGCTGCTCCATCTTGTGATATTTACATATATATGCACTGTCTGATTGAAGACTATATTCTCAATGAAGAAATTTCTGTTGCTAAGAGAGAAAGTTCTCCAGTGAATTTTGCCCTTTTCTTGCCACAGTTGTTAAGTAAATAATCACAGTTGTTAAATTCGTAACATGGTTGTTAAGTGAATCTGGCTTCCCCATAGATTTTGCTTGTCAGAAGGTCACAAAAGGAGATCACATGACCCCTGAGACACTGCAACTGTCATAAGTATGAGTCAGTTGCCAAACATTTTAATTTTGATCATGTGACCATGGGGGTGCTGCAATGGTTATAAGGATGAAAAACTGCCATAAATCATTTTTTTTCAGTCCTTGTAATTGAACTATCATTAAATGAACTGTTATAAGTCCAGGACTATCTGAGAAGCAGCTGAATGCAATGGGAATAAGGAGTTTAATAAAATAAGAAGAGGTAGGTAAAGAATGAATTGGTGCTATATGACCGTAGACTGAATATAAAAAATGAATGATTGCTATAAAATAAAACATGATGAGGCAGTATGATGATACAGGTAGTGAAGACTGAATCATAAACAATAAGAGGAGGTACTGAATGGCGAGAAAACAGCAACCTGCGAAAGTTATGTCTGCATGGAGTTAATATCCTCAAAAAGAGCAATGAGAATCTTAGAGAACACAGAGCAATGTATGAAGTGATGCAAGGGAATGATGGGTATAAGGATGCTTTTCATTAAAATATATATTATATATATAAATAATATTTGGTGTTGGTAAAAACTCAAATTAGCTGTATTTTTTCCTTTTTGTTGTCTCATCTGTTTCACATCTTTTCTGCATAATGCTGTTTTTTCCAAAAAAGGAGTATTTTAATGGATACCTGTGTAAATACATAAGGACAACAAATGGAACCTGCGAACAATCAGCACTATCCTGTTTATAGGGTTGGCTACCTCCAGATCACTGATTAATAACTGAGTGTGTTATGTGAATGTACTGACAGATTTACCACTTAAATATTAATCAATAGTAGAGTCTGTAACATTGAATCAGTCTATAAATATAAAAAAATAGTTTCCCAATCTCCAGCCAAAAATTTGCCTCTCTCAGCTAACAATCCCAAAAAATATTTTCAGTAGGGTATCTTTTGCATTTTCCAATACACACTTTGCACTTTTTTTTTTTTACTCTCATCCATATTGGCTCTGGATCAACTCAGCTACCTGACATAGTGTTTTTTAATCATTTAATTGTTAAATTGTTTTTATTGTCTTGCATCAGTTGACTGTAGAACAAGGGTGTCAAACTCACAGTCGTGGGCTGGATGTGTAATGTGCTGGCCACGTCCACACCTGGTTTAGCGAAGGGGGAAAAGCCACGATATTGTCCCATGACGCTGCCATGAGGACATGAGTTTGACACCCCTACTGTAGAAAAAACCTTAAGCTTTATTGTTATTGTTTTGTTACACCAAGATTTTGAGTTAACCTGGTTTTCAATTAAACAGCTTTACTCTCCTTTTATCATAATTCCACCTTCTGGTCGCAAGGAATTATTTATTATTATCTGCTTTACTTAACTATGCCAAGGAAAGAATACATGCAACCTTAGTATTAATTTTTCTTGCCAAAAAGGGGGGGGAGGGGTGATTTTCTTTCACTATATAAGTGTTAGGTCAGCAGTTTTTACCTGCTTATATAAGCAACATACACTGTATTTTTGCCCTACTGTCTCTGAGTTCAGGTAAACTGATGTTATTATGGTATTACCGCCATTACTTTGTAAACATAATGCTGCAATGCAATTTACATCCAGAGTGAAAGCTAACTTCCCAAAACCCCACCATTCTATCCTTCCAGCTAACTGATATTCTTTATAAAAACAGAAAAAATGGCACCTTCCTAGCACAATGATTACCCAACTAGTGGCCAATAAAACAATGCATATGTGTGCACACTCAAAAGGTAAGAGAAGTTGCACAGGTCTTCTGAAAATATGGAGAAAACAATAGGTGCTAGATTTTCTCTCTCTTTTGTTTGGAGTGGTAATAAGTAGCTGTTAGAGCTCAGGCAGAAGGAGACACCTTATTTTTTAAAAATATCCTAACTGATCAGATGGCAATATTACATATTAAACTATTCATTCAAAACAGTTCTTTTGATCATACATAATTCTAAAGAATTTGAAAGTGTACAGTCATTTTGTCGCAGAGTTTTTCAAGCAAGTGTAGTTTGAAATGTAGGGACAATGTGCTGAATAAGAAAGCAGGAACTAAGTACCACCTTGACCTAAATCTTCCATTCATCAGCTCTACTGCATTGTAATCCACAAGTCAAATCTATTAATCTCTTGGTGTTTTGTTTTTAAGAGGAAGAAAATAAATCAGAGCTGGTAATGAATGCCCACAGATAAGGAAAAAGAGCAGTCAGCAAAGAAGTACAATGAGGCAAAGTATAAAAATGATGTATGAAGCTCAATTACAAAATTCAGAAGTTAATTAAGAAGAAGAGAAGCAATATTTGAAGACACATAACCCATTTTAAATCATTTGTCAAAACTATTAGTCTCTAAGGCAGTTAATAGCCAACAGTGACACCTACTGACAGGGTTGAATAAGGCACAGTTACGTCCAATTAAACAGCTCTTCCTTCCAGCCTGGGTCTCCATCCCAGCTGTTTTTAGCTTTATGATTCCCAGCAATTTTAACCACTTGTCATACTGCGATAGATCACTGAATATTTGTTTGTTTGTTTGTTTACTTATTTTATTTGCTTTATTTGCTGCCCACTTCACTTGAGGTGACCCTTGCAGTCCAAGACCTGAGATCACATTTTGAAAATCTCAGAACAGCTCAAGTCAGGCAGTGCAGAACTGCATTCATTAAGCAATGGCTGGTAAGTAGAACTCCAGAGTAGTCAAACTGAAATGTTCTTGCTCATCACCGGAGAGAATAATCAATTGGTTAGATCAATTCTTCTCAAACCTGGGCAAATTACCCAAAATTGTGTAAAAGTGTTTTTTCTATGGGTAAAGGCACTCAAAGCCATTACCCAATCACAACAGGAACATTTAAGTAGGGACTTTCTGATAAGCAGTTTTGGATAAGGAAGAGAAAAAATGGGAAGCACAATCTTAGATGATTAATGGGAACTATTAACATTTTTAACTGAGTAACTGAAGTTCAAAATTGGTCTCTGACTTGACAAAACTTATTTATTTTTTATTTCATCATGCATTTATTAGATAAGATATACGTATAAACATGATTTTGAATACATGAAATGTATACAAATAAAAGGGAACATTAGGACAGGACGGTAGGCACATTGGTGCACTTATGCACACCCCTAATAATACTATTGTATTAATACCCATTCATTATAGCCCTTTCAGTGTCCTGCATTCATTTGCTATATAGTGTAAAGGGAGTGGGGTATTTTTCCCTGTTGAAACTAGCAGAAAGAAATTAACCTCCCATTAGATTATCAAAAGCAACAATAGTTCCTTGCAGGGATTTCTCTTCCATTGCATTTAAGTTAAACTCTGGGCAAAGACAAAAAGTAGGACAATCCGTTTTAAAATTGAGAATGAAATATTGAAGTGTTAAATTGCTTCTGCCTTTTAGGACCAACCATCAGCAATAAAGGAACAAGCTCCACGAAGTGGCAACTAGCACTTGGTGGAGCAACTTGAAGTCTTTGGAAAAGATCTTCAAATACCATCATGTGTCTAAATGTACAAAGATCAGACTTGTGCAACCATACTTTATGGAAGCACAAATTATAGCTTTGAAGAAGTAAGATAGGAAGAATATTGATGATTTTGAATTTAGCATTGGAGGAGTGCTTAAGAATGCCACCGATAGTGAAATCAATGAATGATCAAACCGGCCAACCCAGAATTTTCATTCAAGGCACAAATGACTAAGTTCATACTTTGGACACATTTTACAAAGACTTCATTCTCTGGAAAGGCTGTAATGCTGGGAAAGGTAGAAAGAAAGAAAAGAAGAGCAGCATCCGAAGCAAAGTAGATGCGGTGAGTGTTGGATTGGGTAATGGACAGGCACACACAGGCTAAGCTTTTTATTGTAATAGAACAAGTATGAACAATCCAGTGAAGGTTGAGTCTGACGCGGCCCTTTTATAGGGAGCTGTCAGACCCTTCGACCAATGAGATTAATAAACCTGCCGGAACAGAGGACCTTGGTGGAAACCATTATAACTGAAGCTAGTATCTAACATCACTCCCCTCTTAGATGGAATAATCCTACTGGTCACGTAGTCACGCAGGTAGGCAAGCTTTTTGGTAGCACTGCCTGACCTGCACAGTTCAGTTGGAGGGTGTTCTTCGGACAGGTTGGACGGACCTGTTTGCTCCACAGCTCCGCTTGGTGGAAGCTTCTGGAACCTTTCACAGGCCACGGCTGGAGCTTCTAGAGCCCATTTGCTTGGAGCTCTCTGTGGGCCTGCAACACCAAAAGCTAAGTATCCCGGTGACTTCGGGTTTGAGTTGGCTGTGGAAGGAGTGACTTCGTGATTCTTTTGGGTAGGGCTTTGGCTAACTTGTGCAGGAGTTACCTCTGGCTGCCTAAGAGTGGAGTTGAAGAGGCGGCCACGGAGTTGGTCAATGTGCCTTCTCGAATTCCGACTGTCCTCGAGCTCTATGAAATATGAGCAAGGCCCGGTAATGCCTATCACTGTGGCAGGAATCCACAGAGTTCCCCTGGCATAGTTGTGGGCGTAAACTGAATTCCCTACACTAAAGTTCCGAATTTTGCTTGTGGAGTCAGGGGGCGATATGACAGAATAGTTCGGTGTAGCCGGTCTAAATGGGACCTTAGTTGGCAACCCATGAGAAGCTCAGAGGGGCTTCTCCATGTAGTGGCACTTGGCATGATATGTTGAATTAGAAGATAATGGTCAACCCGTGTTTGCCAATTTCCCGGGCCCATCTTAGATAGGGCCTCTTTTGCAGATCTCACCATTCTCTCCGCCTGACCATTGGAGGCCGGATGGAATGGCACAACCAAGGCATGCCTGATTCCCTGTGCTGCTAAGAAGGTCTCAAATTGCATGGCCATGAATTGGGGCCCGTTGTCAGAGACCAGGATGTCGGGTAGGCCATGCATGGAGAAAGGTCTCTGCAATACCTTGATGACCACTTCTGCCATAGTGGAGGTCATCAGGACTACCTCTAGCCATTTTGAGTAGGCGTCCACAACTATAAGGAATGTCTAGCCATGAACAGGGCCAGCAAAAACAATGTGCACCCTAGACAATGGTGCTTGAGGTTGCTCCTACTCTTTAGCAGGCACCTCTGGGGAAGCTGGTCTGGACTCCTGGCATGGTGTGCAGGTAGCCACCCATTCTTCGATCTCCCTTCCATGTTAGGCCATCACACATAACTCTGGCCGAAGACTTCATCCTGACAATTCCAGGATGCCCTACGTGTAAAACCTCTAATGCTGCAATGTGCAGTTTGGGTGGAACAATGACCCGGTCCCCCCACAGCAAACAGCCATTAATAACAGACAATTCATCTCTTTTACAATAGTACATTTTGAAATCAGACCGAACAGGCCCCTTGGGCCACCCACCCCCTCCACACCCAGTTCAAAATTTGTTTGATGGTGGAGTCTTTCACAGAGTGGCGGACAACGTCACTAGATGAGACAGGACCAGTCTCTAAACAGTCAATAAGCAAGACTGGCGTCTCGGGGGTAGGGTCTGCAGTGGCCAGCGACTCAAAATGTTGGCATGCCCCAAAGTGGAGCCAGGTCAGTGGATGAGACAGTAGGAGTAGGCAGCTAGGAAAATGATCCATCTGGTCATCCATGGTGATAATGACACAGAAGTAGGTCGGTCCCCAGCCAGCAAGCCCAAAAGCGGTTTGTGGTCCGTAATTAGTTCGAAATCATGGCCATAGAGGTAATCATGGAACCTTTTTACACCGGCCACTGCAGCCAAAGCCTCATGGTCCAGATGGCTGTAGTTCCGCTCATCAGCGGACAAGGTCCTTGAGTAATAGGCTATGGGAGCCTTGGTTCCATTGGGCATGCGATGGCTGAGGACAGCTCTGATGCCAAATGGGAAAGCGTCACAAGTCAACACCAGTGGCAGAGTTTGGCTGTACTGCATCAGGAACGTGTCTGCTGACAGAAGTCTTTTTAATGCGTCAGCCTTGGCTCTGCCCCAGGACCACTTTGCGTTCTTCGTCAGGAGATGGTGTAAGTGCTCAGCAACGGTGGCTTTCTGTTTAAGAAAGACGCTGTAGAAATTAAGGAGCCTGAGGAACGCCTGCAGCTCGGTTTGATTGCAAGGTGTAGGGGTGTCCTGGATTGCTTGAATATTTTTAGTGGTTGGGTGAATCCCAGAGCCGTCGATTAGGTACCCTAAGAATTCAACCCTTGGCACGTTAATTTGGCATTTTCCTTTTTTGAGACGGAGGCCTTTGTCTCGAATTTTGGTCAAAACAGTTTGCAAACATTTCAAAAGTTGCACCTCATTTGCAGCCGATAGCAAGATGTCGTCAAAATAGGGGATGACTCCTGGAATCCCCTGCAAAAGCCATTCCATGACGCTTTGGAACAGTCCAGGGGAAAAACTAACTCCAAATTGCAGGCGGTGACATTAGAATGCACCACTGTGCATCACAATGGTTTGGGCCTCCGCCATAGCGCAATCTACAGGCAATTGTTGGTATGCCTGCACCATGTCCAATTTAGCTAATTCTTTGACGGGGCCTAAAGAATGTAATAAATGCTATACAATGGGTACAGGATAAGCGCTTTGTTGTAAAGCTTTATTGATTGTGCATTTGTAGTCCACACAGATGCAGACAGACCTGTCAGATTTGACATGTGTCACTATAGGGGTCTCCTAGCATGCCTGATCAACTGGCTCTAGGATTCCCTGGCCTACAAGCTTGTCAATTTCCAGATCAATATTTGTGTGGAGAGCAAAAGGTACTCTCCTGGGTTTTAGCCTTATGGGGGCTATGTTGGGGTCCAAATTAAAAGAGATTGGAGTCCCCACATACTTACCCAGACCAGTGCCGAAGACGTCCTTGAACTCCTTAAAAATTGCTTCAGCACTCTCATCCTTCAAGACGTTGATATCGGTCACGTCTAGTCCCAGGGCTTCAACCCAGTCAAGCCCCAGGAGGCTCTGCAGGTCACCGCTGACCAACGTCACTGGGAGATGGCCGCTGTATTTCTTGAATTGCACCCGGAAGGTGCCTTGGCTCACGATGGGGACTCGGTTCCCCTGGTAATTGCGAAGGTGGATGTCAGGGGCATGTAGATACTGCTTCTTCAGGCTAGGGATAGCCTGCTTGAGCGTGGACTGCGGCATGATGGTCAGTGATGACCCCGTGTTGATCTCCATCTCGCATGGAGAGCCCTCAATGAGGACTGTGACCTTCAGCTTTTTTGGCCACCTAGTGCGGACTTGGCCGATTGCGGTGTGATAGGTAAATCTGGTGTTGCCCTCTGAGCGCCGTGGTGGCTTCTGCCATGCCCCTTGTTTGGGCCTTTGCTGGTGGTTGTGTTGGTTTCTTGGCTGCCGGGTCATTGTGGGGTACTCGCTTCTGCAAACCTTAGCGATGTGCCCCTTTCGCTCGCAGCGCTGGCAGATAATGTTGCAGAATTGGAAGCCGATTGGGCATGGTCTCCTCCACAGCTTGCGCAAGGTGGGAAATGCTGTTTGAATTTGCGCGCCTGCAAACCTTGGCGATGTGCCCCTTTCGCTCACAGCACTGGCAGATAATGTCGCAGAAATGGCAAGCCGATCGAGCATGATCTCCTCCACAGCTTGCGCAAGGCGGGAAATGCTGTTTGAATTTGCGCGTCAGCTTGGTGCGGCTACTGCACATGCGGCAGCTGTCATCTTCTTCACCTGAGCTCCCAGCCTCTGCAGCCTCACGATGTATGTGTGTGTTCTTTTGCGCATCTTGTGGGGTGCTTTGGCGCTGCAGGGTTTCTGTTGACTTGACGGCCGATTCTGATGCCCTGGCTTCGTCCAAGGCAATTTGTAGAGTGAGGTTAGATTTGGCAAGTAACCTCCTCTGTAAATTAATGTCCTGCACACCACATATGATACGGTCAAGAATAAGTTCATCTAGGTCTCAGAACTCGCAATATGCTGCGGCCTTTGATAGAGCCACAACATACTTGTTGATTGTCTTCCTTCTGGTGGCAAATATTACATTCATTCTGGTGGACGAGCTTAGATGGCTTGGGAGCGTAGTGAGTCCTCAGCATCTGCTGGACACGGACCAAGCGACCAATTGTAGCAGTGTTGGCTTTGATAGGTCTTTGGCAGTTTCGAACACTTCCCGTCCACAGTAACCGAGGAACATGTTCTTTTTGTGGCCTTCAGAAAGGCCCATGAGGTCATTGGCTTCTAAGAAGCAGTTGAACCTCAGCATATATGAGTCCCAGTGCTTGGTGACTGGGTCATACGGAGTTGGTAGAGCGTGCATGGCTATTTTGTGTTCTGAGGGCATTTTGAGTTTGCCGCTCAAAAATGGCTGCTCGAAGTTGTGTTGAACTCCGGGCTGGATATACTTGCCGGATTGCTACACTCTTTTTGGTTCGCCTAGTTGCCTTTCAATCTCACCTTCGTCGCCAGTATTGGATCGGGTAATGGACAGGCACACACAGGCTAATGGTAACAACAGCTCTTTATTGTAACAGAACATTATGAACAATCCAGCAAAGGTTGAGCCCTTTTATAGGGAGCTGTCAGACCCTTAGACCAATGAGATTAAACCTCTGTTCCCGCTGGAACAGAGGACCTTGGTGGAAACCATTATAACTGAAGCTAGTATCTAACAGTGTATTATTGGGAAAACTAAAGAACAGGTTAGGGATAAATCATAATGGAGAAAATCTAGTTATGTGGTTAGCAGTTAAAAACAACCTGATGGCACAAATAGTAATTAGTCTATCAATCTTCCCAAAGAAAGGTGTTGGTACTTCAAAGTAGACCAAGTTAAAAAAAAACAGTATTACAAGCAATACTAAAACTCTATTGTTAAAGTAATAGAATTTTGAATGATAAATTTTCTGTTTCTCACTTCTTACACAGTGGTGGATTTCCAATTTTTTTACTACTGGTTTGGGCATGCGCCTATGCACATTCACACGCTCGTGTGGCACTTCTCTGCGTGCATAGAAACTTCCAGGGGGGCGGAACAGGGGAAGAGCCTCCCTCTGCCGCTACTACTGGTTCGTCTGATCTGGGCCGAACCGGGAGCAACCCACCTCTGCTCTTACACTTAAGAGAGTCAAGGTGGGCCAGTCTGGAACTGTTTTTCTTCATCCCTTGCTATTTTTTTAGGCTTAGTGGATATTTTTGTAATAGTTGTAACATATCTTCTTCAAAGCTATTTCTGTACTCCTTTACAAGAGGTGTTAATTATATCAGAAATGATTGGCAGGCTGAATCATTGCAGATCCTTCTAAATCTAAACTAAGCTGGAAAGGAATTCATTAAGTCTCCACTTTGTCCTTTTGGATTCCACCTTGGCTCTTCCCTCCAGCTGCCTGTTCTCAGGTTTAATTCAATGCAACAATTCTATGACGCATCATAGATTCTGACACAGAGTAGAAAGCATGTAGATCTCACAATATCAAACAGGTTCTAGCTCTAGCCCATTTTAGAGTGACTGAGAAACCAACAAGATATAAATTCAGTCCTCATCTCTACAGAAGGGATCATGCCACAACAATCTTGTCTTCACCAAGTAATAATCATTCCATTTGTGGCAAAAGTACGTGGACAAAGACACAGAGCTAGGAGCACAAAGTACAGGGCCAGATACTGAAGCTATTTCCAAGGACTGAAGTATGGCAATGGCATCTTCATGCAGATGCACTCATGATGAGGCAACCAGCTTGCCTAGTCTGGGAGACGCTTGCAACTCACCAGTGCAGCAATATCATGCTAGGGCCAGGATGGCCTATCCCACCATCTGATGCCTGCATTAATTGAGTAGGCTGTATGCAGAAAGAGGAAGGGCGTGGCAGTGCCCAGCTGGAGAAGTGAAGGCCCCTGGTGCTTAAAATGACCTGATCCACCCGTGTCTTCAAAACTATTCTTTATGCCATGACACAAAGTCTCGATTAAGATCAAGTTGCATCATTTACAATTCATTTCAACTGTGCAGAGCTTTTGAGATTATGTGAAATAACAACATAAATCTAAAATAAAAAACCCTAAATAGGGAAGAAAGTTTAAATATAGCAGAGAAAAGTACTCAGATGAAGAAATGTACTCAGATGCCTCTTTCTTTGAGGCATTAATCGTTTTATAATTTAAAATAATAGAGGTAAACATTATTTTTTCATATACATTCATAATTGTCTACCCAACAAAATTTGGAATCCTATCTGAAAAAGCTTCAGAATGTTCCAGTTTGTCTCAATAAAGCATTTCACATTGCCTCAGTCTCCTTCCAGACTTGCAAGTAATGAGAAGAAGAACAGCAATTTCATTTTGCTACAGAAACTTTGAATGTCTGCCACATTCAGGCCTTTGCCACAGTGAATCATGCCCTCAAAGACCTGTTCAGTCTTGTGCCTGATACTCTGAGAAATAGAAAAAGAATATTGCAATTTCTTTAGCCCTTTGATAGGATTAACATGTGTAGGAATTCTTCAAATGTTAATAATATCATGTCATGCATTTAATATAAAAACCAATTTATGTAGTGGAGAAAGGGCTGGCCTAGAATCCAGGACAAGGTGAATTCTAGGCATCCCTTTGGCAAGAAAGCTGTCTGGGAGACTTTGGGTTAGTTCTCTTTTAGCCAACCTGCTCACATGATTTCTGTTGTGGGGAAAATAGAATTAGTATGTTCAATACCTTGAGTTGAACAAAATATATAAAAAGGTGGAATAAAATATTATAATACAAACACTTGCCACATAACACTCCAAACTTAACAATTGCCAAGAAGAAATACAAAAAAAATCTGGTTATCCAACTAGGTTAAACATTTTTCTTTATCTTACCATTCTAGAATTATAAGCCCATAATATTTTATAAGGTAATTCTAATTCCTTGCATGAAATGGCTATATTGGTACAGTTAGATATATCCCCTATACCTTCTATAATGTCTTTGAAGATATCGTTGTATTTTTCTTTTGCATTTCATGGGGTTTATTTTGTTTATCATCCACCAGAGAATATATTTCAGCAGCTGTAAATAAAAAAGGTCAATTTCTCCTCCCTTTCAATAGATATTTCTTCTGATTAGTTAGAACTAACATCCCTATATTTGAGAACCCAAAAGTAACAATTTCAGCTAAATTAAAGTTTTAAGCATAGACCTTAAAATTACGTTTCTTAAATGATAAGTAGAATATTATTTTCATTAGTTGCAAGAAAAGGCTGACTAAAATATTGACCATGCTTTTTTTTTCACTGTCAATTTGTGTGTTTTCAGCAGCAAATATTTATCAGGTACAGTAGAGCCATTGCGATATTATGGACAATATGCAAGTACTTCTTCACAAGGCAATCTTAGCATATGAAACAAATATGGTTGATCACTGCTAAACTAATAATTCCAAAATATATATTAGCAAATTCTATTTTTTTTCCTTATCTGCTCCTTTAATATTATACTTTTCTGTGAATACTAGTTTTCTTAGCATCTTGATTCACTATACATGGCAAATATGTCATATTCACACATACATGTCAATAAAATCCATAATACAGGTAGTTCTTGACTTACAATATCTTGCTTAGTGACCATTCAAAGTGACCATTCAAACGGCACTGAAAAAGTGATTTATGACCATTTCCCACACTTATGACTATTGCAGCATCCCCATCGTCACATGATTTACATCCGGATGCTTGACAACTGATTCACATTTATGACAGTTGCAGTGTCCTGGGGTCATGTGATCACTTCCTTCAACTTTCTGACAAGCAAAATCAATGGATTCACTTAACAACCTTGTTACTAATTTAACAATTTCAGTAATTCATTAACAAATATGGCAAGAAAAGTTGTAAAATAGGGCAAGACTCACTTAACAAATTTCTCATTTAACATAAATTTTGGGTTCAATTGTGGTCATAAGTTGAGCACTACCTGTACTCAGCTTGCACTTAGCTAACAAGCTGACTTTAATTCCAAATCAGCCACATAATTGAAGTCCACCCATTTTAAAGCTACCAAGGCTGAGAAATGCTGGACTTTCTTGTACCTTCCTAGAGTCAATAACCCCTTTAATGCTTCTCTGAGGCCAAAAAAGATGCTATGAATTAATTAGCATGTTAACCAGTGGTGGGTTTCAAAAATTTTTGGAACCTCTTCTGTAGGTGTGGCCTGCTTTCTGGATCCACTGGTGGAACCTCTTCTAACCGGTTCTACCGAATAGGTGCGAACTGGTAGGAACCCACCTCTGATGTTAACTACTTTTGTTATAGTGTCGCTATTTGCAGCTATTTAAGGGATGTGGTGGCTCAGTGGCTAAGACGCTGAGCTTATTGATCAGAATGTTGGTAGTTCAGCAGTTCGAATCCCTAGTAATGTGTAACACAGTGAGCTCCAGTTACTTGTCCCAGCTTCTGCCAACTTAGCAGTTTGAAAAGCATGTAAAAATGCAAGTAGAAAAATAGGAACCATCTTTGGTGGGAAGGTAACAATGTTCCATGCACTTTTGCTAGTCACATAACCACGGAGTCATGCCGGCCACATGACCATGGAGACGTCTTCGGACAGCACTGGCTCCTTGGCTTAGAAACAGGGTTGAGCACATGCCCCTAGGGGCAGAAATGACTAGCACACATGTACGGGGAACCTTTACCTTTAAGCTATTTGCATGCCTGAACAATTATAATTGGTACCTTCCCATAAAGTTCTTCTACCACCTCTTCACATAAAATTGGGATAGATGAAGCAATTCGTAAAATTACTTCCAAGAGATGGAGAATGCTTCAAATACTTGGTCACCAAGTTTCCATGCCTGTTGGAAGCAAAATTGAAGGAAGGTGTGTTCGTCGGACCAGACATTAGAAGGCTTATAGTTGATAAAGAGTTTGTCAATACCATGACGGATCCTCAAAAAGAAGGGTGGATTGCATTTAAAGAAGTCGTACATAAATTTTTAGGCAATAACAAAGATCCTCACTACAAAAAGATTGTTGGAAGAATGCTGAAAGCATTTAGGTTGCCTGATGAGTTTGAAAGGGCATTTCTTCCAGTCCCACCTTGACTACTTTCCTGAAAATTTAGGAGCTGTGAGTGAGGAACAAGGTGAACGATTCCACCAAGACATTTAAGAGATGGAAAGGAGATACCAAAGAAAAGGGAGCATTACAATGATGCAGACTACTGTTGGATGCTTCAGAGAGATATTCCAGATGCTACTCACAAGCGTAAATGCACCAAGAGGAGCCTCACAAGAAAGAAGAATTGAGTTTAGTGTGTATAGGTAAGCTCCTCAGTTCAAAAAAGGATTTTCATCAAAATATTGTAATAAAACTTTAATTTTATAAGTCTATTTCCATTTATTTTGAGGTATTGCCTTATTTAACATAGTTACCTAAATTGTCAAGAAACGTGATGTCCTATGACAAAATGGAGGTCATTTTCGGATTCAGCGCACCAAAAAACATAAAGATTATGTGGAATAATCAAAACAGCTCTCGAAAAATTTTTTTTTGCAGACCTGTGTTATGGACGTATACTAATATTATTCCAACTTATCTTGTTTAAACGGCAAAGCTAAACAGAATTAAGTCTGTTTAGGATGATGGAAGATTGCCATTCATTACCAAAGCTATAGACTACATTGAAAAACATTATTTGAAAACGAACAAATACTAACATTGAAAAAGAAATCATGAAAACAATATAGGCATCTGCATAAAGTCAACAGAGGTGAGTTCAGTTTGAAGGAACTTGGCTTACCTTACAAAAGGTTATTCTGATAAATTTTCCGGGGAGATATCATTTAAATTCTCTTGAAGTACAATTTTCTTCCAAGACAGAATACGGGCCTATAAATCACCTCCCCCTTGTTAGTTTGCAGGAAACTCTCAAAAAGCACTTTGGATCTGCAGGCAAGTTTGGATTCCACTTTGTAGATATGTAACAGTTGGTTGTTTTTATCTGTAGGAAAAATCATTCATCCCTATGGCTCTCAGTTTAGCAGGAGGACTTGTTCATTATAAAACACAACCCTAACTTGATGTCCAGAAAAAAAAAACACTTCCCCCATTGTACAGATGGACAAACAATGGGTTAAGTGACTCCCTTAAGGTTCCACAGTGAGTCTGACAGATTGTCTGTCTAAGGTATTAGTATGCCCCCTGTCACCATAGCAGCCAGCAAGACAACTAACCTCACAATTGATGTGTTTATAATCCTCCTGTGTTGGAGGAGCTCTAGGGTAACATTAAGGAAAAACAAAAATTAAGAATCTCAAAATAATACTTGTCCAAGTTCTTGCCTCAACATTTCATGTGCATAATAAGATTTTCTCAGCAATTCTTTTCTATTAGTGCTCAACAATAGGGGCACTGGATGAGTGAAGAGACTGAAAGCAGGCAACAGAGAAACTTATTACAATAACTTCAACATTTGTTTCTACTCTTGACTGGGTGGAAACATGCTGGTAAGCCTTGATTTGTTTAATAAGCTACAACCCGTGACTTTACACATCAAGTTAAGCCATAAGCCAATATTTATGAACCATTGTAGTTGGGCTTATTTGTATTCACATGTTAAGCCAAATTAAACATCCCATCTATTTTAATAATTATTCTCCCCCAAAGCCTGGATAAATCATCCAATGCATAGTAGGGATAGTACTCAAATTACAACCATAATGGGCCAACCCATTATAATTATGTTGTAATGGTTGTAAAGTGGGTTGGTCACATGACTGGTCTGATGTTTACAATGTTTGTTAAGCAAAACCGTTATTCATTGTGGCATCATTTTGATGAAAACTGGAAGTAAGTGTTAGTTTTCAGCAAAACTATCATTAAACATGGTCATGAAACCACAGGATCCTGCAAATGGTTATAAAATGTAGCCCTGTGGCTGAGCGCTCAAACTGCAGCCACTTGACCGTGAGGGGCAAAATTGTCAGAATTTCATATCCGGATTATAAGTCCCCCTTTTCAGATAGGTCATAACTTTGAAAGGTCACTAAGCAATATGTCATAAATTGAGGACTCTCTGTACAATGTATACAGCAAAGAGGCATGAGAGAATTTAGCAATTAATGGAAGAAGGGACTTTTGAGCAAAGAATTTGCTATTTCATATGGAAGACGAGAGCTCCAGTTTAGGAATCTGAGAGTAGTAAAACATTACACTTGCTTAAGAAAAAGCTCATTCAAAAGAATGGGATGACTGGGGTGCATTGTTTCTTTGCCTTTCTTTCACATTTGTTTTCCTTTACCCTTTATTGGAATATTAGAATCTGTGAATTAGGCCAATGTTTCTCAAGGTTGACAGCCTTAGGATGTGTGGATTTCAGCTTCCACAATCCCCAGCTTTGTAGGAGATGTGACTTCCACAGATCTTAAAAGTTTCCAAGGTTGAAAGACATTGGATTGGATTAAAGGAAGAACTGATGAAGAAAAAGGAATGTGTGTTTATGTCATTACAGGAATGTGGTGGTTCAGTAGCTAAGACACCGAGCTTGTCAATCAGAAAGGTCGACAGTTTGGTAGTTTGAATCCCTAACGCCATGTAATGGAGTGAGCTCCCATTACTAAACAGCTTCTGTCTACCTAGCAGTCCCAGCTTCTGTCTACCTAGCAGTTCAAAAGCATGTAAAAATGCAGGTAGAAAAATAGAGACCACTTTGGTGGGAACGTAACCGCTTTCCATGTGCCTTCGGTGTTTAGTGATGTTGGCCACATGACCACAGAGACGTCTTTGGACAAAGATGGTTCTTTGGCCTTGAAATAGAGATGAGCACTGCCTCCTAGAGTTGGGAACAACTAACACATATGTGCGAGGGGAACCTTTACTTTTATCTATGTATGTCATTAAGATGGCAAATTTATGGCTTTTCATGATAAGATATTTGTACAGGGCATTTTAATACATAAGAAAGATTTTGCTGGATTAAATCATAGGCCCATCTGGTGTAGTATTCTGTATTTACAATGCTGGATGTCTTTCGGGAGCTCATAAACCTGGGAAAGAAGATAATAGCTCTCCTTTCACCTTCACATGCCAGCACTCACTATTTAAGTAATTCAGGGAAAAAATACACAACCCTCCGTATGACTAACCATTGATAACCTAATTATACCATACCTGAATTTGTCCAGTCCTTTTTTAAACCATTCAAAGTGGCAGCAATTTCTACAGTTTAACTATTTTATGCATTTTATAACTTTTTCTCTCTTGACCCTCAAATCCCAAATACTGTAGTTATATGGCCATTTTTCAAACTTTTCTAGTTCTATGACATACAAAAGAAGTAGAAACTTTATAATGTATCTGGTGTGGTAACCAGCACTTTACACAATACTCTAATTGAAGTCTCATCACCTACTTATATAATTCAGGGTTAGAGCATTATTTATTGTATATGTTATAATAACTGTATATGTTATTACACCCGAAGATATGTATTACAAACAATTTTAATTCTTTTATGATTGAAAGCATGGATTCTGTTTTTTTCCAGGCCAACTTGGACCAAAAGTATTTATTGGATTTGTAGTAGCTCTCCTAATTTAAGATAATACGTTGTGGCTAAAAATATATTACTGTAGTTCCAAACAATCTCCAAGCATTATGCATAATTTAGTTTTCTCATACATTTTAATTTCTATTTCACAATTTTCTTTATTTTCTTTCTTTCTTTCTTTCTTTCTTTCTTTCTTTCTTTAAAAAACAGTTATTCTCTTGTAGGCAAACGTAATTGAATAACTCTTTTTGGCATTTAGTGCATTCAGAAAGTATTCCTATCCCTTCACTTTTGTCAATTTGACCTGATTCTACATGTTAAAATTATTTTCCCCCTCATTAATCTACACCCCATGACAAAGTGAAGACAGAGTTTTAGAAATGTGTGTAAATTTATTTTTTAAAAAAAGAAATATAACATTGGCATTAGTATTCAGACCCTTCACTCGGTACTTTGTTGAAGCATCTTTGTCAGCAATTACATCCTTGAGTCTTTTTGGGTATGAAGTGACAAGCTTTGCACACCTGGATTGGGGAAATTTCTGCCGTTCTTTCTTTCTTGAAATCCTCTCAAGCTGAGTCATGTTGGATGGCAACCATCAATTGCACCATGTAATCAATTGCAACATATACCATACCTGTCCAGATATGCCTCTAATAATCAAATCCACAATACTCTTCACCCAGATGCATATTTTAGTATATCTGTTCAGCTCCAAGGATCAGATCCTATTTGAGAGATTCTTTCCCTCTATCTCAGAGCAATGTCCTCCTATGTTGTTCCTTTCTCCATGAACATTGAGTCAAAACTTGAAGTCAGATGCTATTATCTCTGTCAACAAGCTCACTCTATCCTAGCAACTCCAGTTCTATTAGTTTGGCCATAAGCAAACAAACCTCAGCTAGGAGGTCACCATTTTCATTACAGACTCAGAACTGATTCAGTAGGAAGAATGTCATGCATTAGACACATAATATAACAGACTAGTCAATCCTCAAATCCCTTCTTGTAGTTATTTGTAAGGTTTTAATTAAAATACTCAATCAAATTCTTTAAATAAGGTATTTATTTAATATCTGGTCTGTCTGATTATATGAAAACTCATAGCCTCAAATTTATCTGGTAAAGTTATTTAATTTCCATTTCTGGAATACCCCATATGATTTTTGTTGAACATTCCCTCTCATAACAGGTTCACCATTGATGAAAAGTCCAGTTCTGAGTAAAAAGAAGGTTGGTCAATCTACCTCCATCTCTTTTGTACCTTCTGAATCTGCCACACTATTATGAAATTGAGTGCTTTCCTCTAGAAGACCAGCTCTTCAAATTGCTTGTAGAAAAACTACAGACAGTGAAGAAATCCCAATGTGCAAACTGTGACCTTCTTCTTATATGACAGGTATTCTTCCAGAAAAAAAATCACTTCTTATATCAATGTCACTTCTTCCTTTTCTATCCCCTTATTTTTAAAAAACACCAGGATACAGGGGTTGGTTGCTGCCCGCTGGGTGCACATGCACTGTTCAATGTAAATTGTTCTACGCACATGCGCAGAGCAATTTACAGTGAACTGCGCATGTGCAGTCACTAGAAACAAAATGGTGGTGGCCCAGCGGTGAGGAAACTGATTCGGGAGCATGGGAGGCCTGTGTAGCTGCTGGTTCTCCGACCCAGGCCTGAATTCCACTACCAGTTTGGCTGAACTGGGCTGAACCAGAAGCAACCCACCTCTGATACAGGGGTGTAGTCCACTAAACACATTAGATTGTGCAGTAATACCTCAGTTTCAATACTTGGGTAAAACCATCCCCTATGCAATGCAAATGGTGGCAAAGGCAATCATTTATACCTCATATCTTTTGAATATGAACCTCTGATTTTTGTTCTAAATAATGTGGTTGAAATTGGAGCTGGCTGTAGGCATAGCTGCTTTCATTTGGCATCCACACCTCTTCCAAAACCATCAGCTATAGCCTGTTAAGCAAGCCAAACAACTAGCTTAATTTCAGGACAAATTATTTTTTTCCACTGCAAATGTAGTTCAGGAAGGAAAGGATAGGTACATTAAATTCAACTATGCTTGAGTAGGAAGAAATTCAGGCGCAAACTCTGAGGGTTGACAACTGTCACCAAATATTCTGAATAATGAAACAGAAATAGGAAGCACATATATTAGCTGGAATGTTTCTGCAAAAACTGTCTAAGATGAACAACAATCCACACACAAAAGCACAACTTAAAAACAGGTTTGGACGGCTTAACCAATACACCTGCCTGGTACTCAGTCATAAGTCAACAGGAAAGTGTTGTTAATGCCAGTCACTTGGACCACCAGTGTAGTGCAGTGGCAACTTGGAAACTAATTTTAGCCAGGAACCAAATAATCGCCACGAGTTGCCCAGCCTGAACATAGTTAGGGTGATCACATATCAAACCTGGCCTGTAGTATCCTCTGCATCGTCCATGTTGTAAGTTGAGAGAGGATAGAATAATTCGATCTCTTTGCCTTGCTGCCAATCTGAAACAGATATTTAACTCTTCAGTCAATTTCACCACTGTTGATAAAGAAGCACTGATACTTTTTCACTAGGACTATATCACGCCCATTAATCCTCCTGCACAAATTGATTTCCTTTTTATACTTCTGACTGGCTTGACCAACTCTTGGCTACAGGAGGGCTGAGTTTAAAAATAATTCCACATGCAAAGTTTGAGAGAGACTAAGCACAAAAAATTATGCCTTGAAGTCAGTTTTTTTTTTACTCCTAGCAAGGTCATCTAGTTGTTTTGTGAAGGTCTACCAGTTTTTAGCTTAGTGCTTCAATCACTACACTAAACTGGTTCTCAAAGTCAATTACAGTCAATCTCCTAGAAAGGGAGATGCTGTTATTTACAATACAATACAATAGCAGAGTTGGAAGGGACATTGGAGGTCTTCTAGTCCAACTCCCTGCCTAGGCAGGAAACCCTATACCGTTTCAGACAAATGGCTATCCAGCATCTTCTTAAAGACTTCCAGTGTTGGGGCATTCACAACTTCTAGAGGCAAGCTGTTCCACTGATTAATTGTTCTAACTGTCAGGAAATTTCTCCTCAGTTCTAAGTTGCTTCTTGATTAGTTTCCACCCATTGCTTCTTGTTCTATTTTCAGGTGCCTTGGAGAATAGTTTGACTCCCCCTTCTCTGTGGCAACCCCTGAGATATTGGAACACTGCTATTATGTCTCCCCTAGTCCTTCTTTTCATTAAACTAGACATATCCAGTTCCTGCAACCGTTCTTCATATTTTTTAGTCTCCAGGCCCTTAATCATCTTTTTTGCTCTTCTCTGCACTCTTTCTAGAGTCTCCACATCTTTTTTTTTATTATTATTATTATTTTTATTTTTTTTTCTTTTCTTCTTCTTTTTTTTAAAAACAAGCAGTTTTATTTATTTCATTTTCATTTTCATTTTATACAATCACTTATATACTGTGCGTAACAAAAAACAAAAAAAAGGAAAAAATCCACCATAAAAAAAAAAAAACCCAACATGACACTTCAATCCCCCATACACCCTTTCTTCTCCCCCTCCAACTTTCATTTCTCCCCTCCAGCATTCCCCTCTTCTACTTCCCTTCCCCCTCAGACATCTCCCCCTCCCTCCATCTCACCCTCCTTACATTCCCCTCTCGCTCCCTCTTTACTTCTCCCTCTTCTTTCCCTCTTCTCCTCACTTTGGTGTATCCCTACAATTAATCTATTCAGTTTATTTTTTAGAAAATAAAAGAGAAAAAGAAAAAAAAGAAAAACGAGCCGCAGTATACAAGTGAATTCTTATTGTTCTAAGAATTGAAACTGTAATTCCACCCTCCACCCTCCCCCCTATAATCCCCCCTCCCTAACCCCCTTACGGCTTCCCAGGTCCCATACCCGGCATAGTTCTTTAACAAGCACTTGAGTATAATAAAGCCAGCTAACTTTAAAGTTAAAAAAATAAAAGAAAAACAAAAAAAAGGGAATAGTAAAAAATAGAAAAGAAAAAAACACACACAGAAAAAAAGAAAAACAAGAAAGATCAATAAACCCACTACATTAACACAGCTTCCCATCATCTGTAAATCTTAAACAATGTAGCTCATTCCAAATTTCGGTTATTTTACTACTTGCAGGGTTTCAAACTGTGTTAGAGCCAGGTAAGTTAATCAATTAGGATTCCCCAACTAAAAGTCTCATTGATTTATCTATCTATTCAGACCTTTAATTTATCTCTTTTTTATCCGAATATCCAAACCTTTCTATAAAACCATTAAACTCAAGTACTTCTTTCATTTTTCATTTCCAACACCTCCCATTCTTTCCTTACCCACATCCACATGTAAATTTTTTACCTTCCACCCTGCCTTTATCCATATCCACATATATATTTTATCCGCGTCCATTGCTCCTCACATATTTACTCCACCTTCCTGGAGACTCTCTGACTAATCTTTCTTAACCTTATATTGAAATAGCAACTGATACAAACATCAGCTTGCATTCTAGCCCCAAGTAGTCTAGTTAAGCTTTCGCTACCCTTCCCTCTCCTACGCGCCTCCCAACTCCGTTCGTCCCAGACCACAACTCAAAAAGATCGCGATCTCCGCTCTCCTCGCCTAGGAAAATAATTCATGCGCAATTTGAGTTAGAGTTCAAACAAATCTTATATACAATATGTGTCCACAATCAGCAACGCTTCTTTCAGTCTCCATGTCTCATCATCGATATACAACTTTTCCATTTTATCCCAGGCAGAAATCATAAAGTTTTAAGAACATCGCTAAGTCTTTATTCTTTACTCTTCTGCCCTTCCGGAAGAGGAAAGCAACACCCTCCGCCTTGTAGCCACGTGTCTCGCTGCTTGTCTTCTCCTTCTCCTTGTCTCTCTCCAGGTCCGGATGAATCAGGAAGTCCCGCCTTCAGGGTCTTGTAATAAAATTCTCGGGCTTCACAGACAGAATTAATGCGGTGTTTTTGATTGCCAAATGTAACTGTAATGCCAGCTGGGACTTCCCATTTGTATGGAATCTGAGAATTTCTGAGTTCTTCAGTTAAGAAAATGTAATCTCTCCTTGCTCTTAATATTTGAGATGGTATCTCTTTAAAAACAATCAAGTCCTGTCCATCAATTCTCAACCTCTTGTTGTAAAGCTTCTGTATTATCACATTTCTGGATTCCCTTGTGGTAAAGTATATAATTATGTCCCTCGGAAGCTGTCGCTGTTTTGCTACCCACGAATTCTGGCGGTAAATTTTTTGAATCTGCCAATCAAAGTTAAGTCCCGGACTTCCCACCGAGCGGCTAAGAGCCTCAAAGAAGATCTGTTTCAAATTCTCCTGTTCGTTTTCACGCAGTCCTCTAACTCTTATTGCGAAGGCAGTCTTATTATAATTTATCATGACAAGTTGTTTTTGAGCATTTTCAATTTCCTGTTGTAACGTTTGAATTTTGGATGTCAAATTAAAGTTAGTTTCTTCCAAAAGTTCCAATTTATCCTCCGTTTCAGCAATATAATCTGTCATGACTGTCATTACTCCGATCATATCCTCCTTTGCTTGAGCAATTTTAGCATCAAATTGATCATATAAATCCGATATCAGTTGATTAATTTCCTGTCTGAAATTATTAAGCGTTTTGAGAAGAAATTCTTGTGTTAACAAATCTCCAGTGGAGGACGTAGGAGGCAAGGGTAGCGGCTTCATAGCAGTTTTTTGAGATATGTTATTAAGGAAGCGCTTCTGCTTAGATTTGGGAGCCATTCCAGAATAAAAATAAAAGACAAGCAATCAGGCTAGCCAAGAATCAAAGTCTCTGCTCCCCTCAGTTAATCTTTTAACAGTTAATACAGAGAAGCCTTCAGGAGAGTAGGGCTGACTAAGTACGTCACATCAAACACAAAAGCTATAAGATCGCCATCTTGTGACACAGCTAGAAAAGGGAGCCTTTTGCAAAGTTGAAGCTGGTATTTTAGATAGTAATAGAAGAAATTCCTCAGGAATGGTCCCCGCCCGGATTGATTTTTAAATAGCTTAGCTTTGTCCTGGGGGGGGGGCAATCTGCCTAGGGCTGCAAAAAAAGGCAGCTGCGGAGAACTGGCTGGAGTAAAAGCTCAGCTAATGTTGAACCTCTTCTCCATTCACAGCAAAAAAAAAGCTATGAATTACAAAGAGATCCTAACGACTGACCTTCTCCCTGCCCCTTTCTGCCAGAAAGGGGAGATATCTATAGATCTTATAAGATATACAGACCAGGCCCTGAGAGGAGCTCCGTTGAGCTCCCGACGGCGGCAGGCTCCTCCCCCCGAAGCCGAGTCTCCACATCTTTTCTACAGCGTGGTGACCAAAACTGAATGCAGTATTCCAAGTGTGGCCTTACCAAGGCATTATAAAGTGGTATTAACACTTCACGTGATCTTGATTCTATCCCTCCGTTTATGTAGCCTAGAACTGTGTTGGCTTTTTTGGCAGTTGCTGCACACTGTTGGCTCATATTTAAATGGTTGTCCACTAGGACTCCAAGATCCCTCTCACATTTACTACTATTGAGCAAGGTACCAACTATACTGTAGCTGTGCATTTCGTTTTTCTTGCCTAAATGTAGAACCTTATTCTTTTCACTATTTAATTTCATTTTATTAGATAGTGCCCCGTGTTCAAGTTTGTCAAGATCCTTCTGTATCTTAAGCTGTCTTCTGGAGTTTTGGCTATTCCTGCCAGCTTGGTGTAATATGCAAATCTGATGAGTTCCCCATTTATTCCCTCATCCAAATCATTGATGAAGATGTTGAAGAGTACTGGGCCTAAAACAGAGCCTTGGGGTACTCCACTGCATTCTTCCCTCCAGGTAGATGCAGTTCCACTACACATTGAGTGCAGTTGGTCATCCTGTTATGAATCCATCTGGTGGTGATGCTGTCTAACTCACATTCTTCTACTTTATCTAGTAGTAGGTTATGGTCTACCTTATCAAATGCCTTACTGAAGTCCAAGTAAACAATATCGATGGCATTCCTCTGGTCCACTAATTTTGTCACTTTGTCAAAGAATGCAATAAGATTAGTCTGGCATGATCTGTTATTGACAAACCCATGTTGGCTTTTGGCTATTACTTTGTTTACTTCTAGGTGTTCGCTAATTCGTTGCTTGATTATCTTTTCCAAAATCTTTCCTGGTATTGATGTCAGGCTGATAGGTCTGAGGTTTCTTGGATCTATTGTTTTTCTTTTTTGAAGATGTGAACCACATCAGCTCTTTTCCAGTCCTCTGGCAGTTCCCCAGTGCTCCAGGATCTCTGAAAGATATAATTCAGTGGTTCTGAGATCTCGTCTGCCAGTTCCTTCAGAACTCTGGGATGTAATCCGTCCGGTCCTGGTGATTTGAACTCGTCTACGGTAGACAGGTGCTCACTTACTTTTTTCTTGCCTGTTTCAACTTGTGTTCCTAATCTGATTTTTGTGATGCTGTTTTTGATAGGTTGGACTGTTTTATCCCTTTATGTAAAGACAGATGCAAAAATGAGTTAAATAGTTCTGCTTCCTCCCTGTTGCTTGTCACCTTCTTACCACTTTCTCCCAGCAATGGACAAATTGTTTCCTTAACCTTTTGTTTTGTTTTTAAAATGTTGGAAGAAGCTTTTTTTGTTATTTTTTACTTTTGTGGCAAGCCTTTCTTCATTGTGAGCCTTAGCTTTCCTCACTTCATCTTTACAGGCTCGGGCTATTTGCTGATATTCTGCCTTAGTTATGCCCCCCCCCCTTCCACTTTTTATACTTATCTTTTTTGTCTTTCAATTTGTCAGTGAGTTCTTTATGCAGCCATGCTGGTTTCTTTTGGGGAGTTTCAGACTGTGAATTCTAGACTTACCTTGAGCACAAAGCTTTTGAGAGAGGGTTGTTCAATTTTGATATAGATGGCCTCTTTGACCCCTCTTTCAAACAGCAGTCTGTCTATCTGAATGAGCTTTGCTGTCTTCAAAAGAGTGGCCTTTGTCTTTTGCTCAGTTTGAGTCTAGTTGTTTTATCCTTGGAGAGGACAAGCGTTTGCCTTAATTTATTGTTGGGTTTGAAGTGTTCTGGACATTCCTTCTCCCTCTCTCGGTATTCTGCTTCAAAATTGTTCTTTATCACAACTGAGCCAACTCTGCTCATCTGCCAAAGGGAAACATATAGAGGAATACAGAGGGTCAGCACTGATATATGGGTTGGGTCTGAATCAAGGAATTCTCTAAGTCGGTACTGAATTGATGACAAAGGAGTCATAGAACCTCTGGTTTCTTAGGGAATCAACAGTCTACAGGTCAATAAACCAGTTTATTGCAGAAACTCCCTGCCACATAAACAGGTATTTTGTCTGAAAATAACTTCCTATTAAAAACCCATGTGTTTTGACCTCAAGTATTTCTTCCTCTGGGACACAGTAGCTCAGTGGCTAAGACACTGAACTTGTTGATCAGAAAGGTTGGCAGTTCAGTGGTTCAAATCCCTAGCACCAACTTCTGCCAACCTAGCGGTTCAAAAGCAAGTAAAAATGCAAGTAGAAAAATAGGGACCACTTCTGTGCACCTTTGGCATTTAGTCATGCCGGCCATATGACCACAGAGACATCTTCGGACAGCGCTGGCTCTTTGGCTTTGAAACAGAGATGAACACCGCCCCCTAGAGTCAGGAATGACTAGCACATATGTGCGAGGGGAACCTTTACCTTTATTTCATCCTCCAAATAAACCTGTTTTAAGATAGAAGCACCCAGTGTTTGTTTCCAAATCAGGAATCTCTCCACTTGGAAACCAGTGTTTGCTACAACAAAAAATGCAAGTTGTGATCAAGAAATAAGAACAATACTATACCTACAGAAAAGCCAATTTGATCTATTGACTAAGACATTAGCTTGAAACCAGGAGTTTTAGCGTGCTTTAGGCATGAAGCCAATTGGATGATTTTGGATTAATCACTCTCTAAAGCCCTAGATTTATTTAATACAGTTATATAGCTGCCCATCTCACTGAACGTGACTCTGGCTGGCATACAACCATTAGTCAAAAAAATATATCATAACTATTAAAACGCAAATATAAATGCAAGAATTATTTATTTAATTACATCATTTTGTAATGTATGTAATATACATATGTATGTGTGTTGCATGTGTGGTAATCAAAAAGAAAAGATCAGCGGCTAATTCATCAACTGTCCTAGGAAATCAAAGGTCTCCCCGCAAGACTTAGGAGTTCTTCCCCCCCCCCCCCCCCACCCAAGCTGGCGGGGAGGGGATAAAAAATCGCGCGCGCCTGCGCTTGAGCAAAGCTATCAGCTAGCCTCACTGGCGCTCTCGGCCCACTTGCGCCCGCCTTCCCCCTAACCAATCAGGAGGCGGCAGACGGCCTTTGCCAGAGCCTGCCACGGGAAGCGCTGCGCACCTCCTGCCCGCTGGCCCCGCCGCGCGCGCTTCTCGATGACGCCGACGCTGCTTCTCCAATCCCGGACATTCGGGTGACCGAGCTCGTGAGAGCGTGGGTCTCGGGGAAATCCGGACGCCTCCCCTCGTGGATGCATTTATGGGTGCATCGGGCGCAGGAGTAGCAAGCGTGCTTATGGCTAGAGTGAGGAGGTGAGGGGGTGGGGTGGTAGGTGGTGCGGCGCAAGCGGGTCCAGGGCCTCGAGCGTGAAGGAGCCCGTCACCGGGCCTTGAGCGGAGATCGTCCGAGGCAGGACAGGAATGCAAAAATTGGACGGAGCGGGACGGCCGGCCACTGTGTGCATTTTATTGGGGTACAATACTTGCCATGCTCCTGTACTGGGGACCGAGGGAGAGCCCGGTTGGATTACACCACAGTTTTCTTAATCCAGTTTTCTAGAGTGATAGATAAAATGCCTTCGGGAAGTCTGCAGGTGAGGCATAAAAGTCAACAACCTACCTTCATCTCCAGCACCTGGTATTTAGGACATGCTACTACTAATTTGAAGTAATTAATTGAACCGTTAACAATAGGAGATATTATATATATATTATATATATAATATAATCCTATTATATATATGTATATATATATATATATATATATATATATATATATATATATATATATATATATATAATAGGATATATATATATATATATATATATATATATATATATATATATATATATATATATATCCTATTATATATATATATATATATCCTATTATATATATCCTAATATATATATATATATATATATATATATATATCCTATTATATATATATCCTATTATATATATATATATATATATATATATATATATATATATATCCTATTATATATATATCCTATTATATATATATCCTAATATATATCCTTATATATATATATATATATATATATATATCCTATTATATATATATCCTATTATATATATATCCTATTATATATATATCCTATTATATATATATCCTAATATATATCCATATATATATATATATATATATATATATATATATATATATATATATATATATATATATATATATATCCTATTGTATATATATATGAGAATGATGCCCTTTTAGGTCTTGTATCTTCCAAAAAAAGGTAAATTATATCCTATCTTTTAAAGCAATTTCTCCCAGTTGAATGCCCCCTCCAGGTGTTCTCAGCATTTTGTCTGGAATTATGAGAATTATTGGGAATTTTTATAGTAGATGCCAGGTTATGAAAAGTGGTTAAGGACATTGCTTTTTTATTAGTCTCCTTGGCAGTTTTGGATCCCTGCCTCCTGAAAGAATAAGAAGGGTTGAAGGATTTTTTCCCACCTTTGAAAAAGTAGCTGCTGAACAAGGTCCAGGAAACAGCAGAATAACAGTTGGAAGGCACCTTGGAGGTATGCTACTCCAACCCCCTGTTCAAGCAGGTGACCCTATACCATTTGTGATTGTCCTGTCTCTTCTTAAAAACCTTCAGTGATGGAGCACCCACAACTTATGAAAGGAATTGTGAATTCAACTGATCAAATTTCTCCTTATTTCTAGATTGGTTGGCTCTCCCTGCAAAGCGGTTAATATATTTCTGTGATACTTTGTTGATGGAGAGGATAGAGCATTGCATTGGCTTTCTATGTAATACAGGCTTTTAAACATCGTTTTGATATTTTATTTTGTCTGATATGGAATAGAGTTTCCTGCTTGAGCAGGAGGTTGAACCAGAAGACTTCCAAGGACCCAACTCTGGTATTGTGTTATTCTTGCTTAAAAATAGTCAGCATCCTTTGCATGAAGGCCAAACGCTAATGAGCATGAAGTGGTCATAATTAAACTCACCCTCCCAAACCAATACCCTCCACATGTAGTGGACTCATTAATTAAGTGTAGGTTAACCACTCTGGAGGATACCAGCTAGCAAATGATTATTTACAATATATTTGCCACATCTATTCTGATGCAAAGGAAAAGAGAAGTATATCATCTAAAAAATGTATATATGTGAGGCACAAAGTAAATATTAAGATATAAGTGCCTAGAATTGGGAAGAACGTATTAATAGATTCCTCCTCTGTGATTTGAATTGGTGTATGCTTCATAGCCAGGAATGAAATGTATGACCTTAAAGCTGACAACTGATATATATCTGATGATATCACGAGATATTTGGAGGTCAAGACCACAGAAAAATGCTTTGATTGGAATGGAACCCAGGATGCCAGTAAGAGAAAAGGAGGGAGAGATCAGTCTGTGCACAATTAGACATTCAACCATAACCATACTGTAAATTGTTTTGAATATATTGATATCCTTTTATTACACATGATTTTCAAAGTTTTTCTTCCTACATGCAATTAAGGATTGTAGAGTTGACACTAAAGTAGTACAAAAACGTTTCCTGGAGAAACTTGCATGAAAAAGAATATTTGCAGATTGGAAGGGATTGGAGTGAGAGAATTTGGAAATCTATATGAAAAGCAAACTCAGGTTGCATTTTTAAATAACTTTGTTGATATGTGTTTGCAAATTTCCACGCCTAACTATTTATTCTTTAGGATAAGTCCATGAAACTCTTATAGCTGACCCAGTCTTGAGGAATCTGACTGAAATTCGGAATATTGTGATATAGAGAGGCCTTATTTTAAGTAAAGCAAATATGAACTATTACCTTTCCCCCTTTCTCTACTTGTTTATGCAATCTGGAATTCCAGATGAAAATAAGTTTAGCTATTAAAGCACTAGGTCATGCCAAATTAGTTTTTGAGTTTGGTTTTAATTATAGTTTTTCCTAGAAAAGCTAGAGAAGTGGACTTTGATCAGCATATTGAGGATTTTGATCAGAAGGTCTCTATCAGTTCCTTCATAGCTTCTCTTTCAGGTTTTTCTGGGAGGAGGGGATAATGTAGAATATAATTATTGTCTTTGACATAGTTGATCAACGTTGGATTCAAATATTTTTTATCAACTGAATTGGAGGTTTTATCAAAAAATATAAATTTACCTTACTATGCAGAAATCATATATTAGGGGTCTAGTTGCAAGTAGCTTCTATAGGGAACATGTTTTATACATCCTGCTAAGCCATAATTTGTGATTTTATCACATTGAGTAAATCCAGTCATGGCTATAAACTATGGTGTGTGACTTCGCATATTATATGAATCCAATCAGTGGTAGTTTTATTCAATTATGATTGAACAATCCATAATTTAGTGTAGTTTGTGACAGCCACACCAGGTGGATTGCTGCTGGTTCGGCCCAGTTTGGCCGAACCGGTAGTGGCAGTGGCTTCGCCCACTCACCTGGATGCTTTTTCACATGCACAGAAGCATTGCACGAGCGAGCACACATGTAAGCACGAGCGAATCAGTAATAAACCGGTTAGCAACCCACCACTGAGCCATACCCATTCAATGATAGTTATCAATGAGCCCCCCCTTTATATGTATATGTGTGTGTGTGTGTGTGTGTGTATATATATATATAAACACACACACACACACCTTTTTTTGCCTGATTTCAAGCTTTTTATGCAAGCTGTCATCATTCCTACGCTGAAAACCAATTTTCCTCTGTAGTTAATAAAAAACAAGAATTTTGGTGGGGTTTTTTTGCTAGCAGATTGCAGCAGAAGGAGCTTTACATATGAAAAGAGATTGAATGATGAAAGTTAAAGCTATCTGTCAGTTATATGACAGTCAGTCCAACCTGTACCTCTCAATGAATCTATTTCTATTTGCCGAAACATGATTTATGTTAAATTATGTATGTTTGTCGTAGCTATGGGTTTTGGGTTCTATAGTATGCTAAACTAAGAAACATCATGAAAGCTTTGTCTACTGAAACATCAGCAATTAGTATATTATACTTCAAAACCCAAAGTTGAATATCCAAGAATTGAAAGAAGCTGTGTTTGAGAATGTATCATGGAGAGCATTTGCTTATAAAATCATCAAAATTCAAACATGACTAAATGGTTAAAATAATACTTGAAAATCTGTATTGTAGATCAGGGTTGTCAAATTGGCAGCCCGCAGGGCGGATGTCACATGCAGGCCACATCCACCCCAGTTCCGCAAATGGGGAAAACGTCACGTGATGGCAATGTGATGCAGTGAGTTTGACACCTGTATAGAGCAAGCATGCACAACTTAAAAGAGGTGGGGAAAGTCCATTGATACCTTAAAAATAATCACAGGCCACAGAGGAGTAGCTGGTGTGCTGATCAGCTGTTTGGTAGCTACCGGTAGCAGCGTGTCCTTCAGAGCGGAGAAGGCTGCGAATAACTAGGCAGCAGCAAATCCTTTCCAAAGACAATGGTTTGATGGCAGTGGATTTGTTAGTGGATTCAAAACAGCTGACAGGACACACAAGTCTGTTTTGAGGGCCGCTGTTGTGAAGGCCTTTTATAGATTATGGTTATTGGATTATAGCAATAAACTTTATAACTTCACATAGGTTTAACATGGACTGAGTTTTGACATGATTTTGTTGATAGATTTCACTGGAAACATCTCAAAGCCATGTGCCCCTTCCTAGATGTGGGGAATAGAAATGGGTGGCAAGCAATGTTGGGATTGTGCCACTTGATGCCACTTTAATATCTATGGGATTCTGTTAAAGGTTCGGTACAAACATACAGCTAACTGAAAGTGATAGGGACTAATGAGTCTTGACATCTGAGGTGAGTCAAGATGGAAGCTGGGTTACCAAGCTCTTGAAATGTGATCACTTGATGACCAGTCATAAGTTTGAGGACTGGTTATAAGTAACTTTTTTTGAGTCCCTCATATATTTGAATGGCCGTTAAGCAAACAGTCATAAATTGAGGACTATTTGCACTGAACATAGAATTGCTGCCTTTTTATGGAAGGAGACCTGGTTTAATGGTGTGTTGTTGATGGTTCTTTTGCATAACAGTACATAAATACAGTAAGTGTGCACCATGCAGGATGAGGGTGGGGGGAGGATTCATGCCAAGGCAGTACGTTATCTCACACGCTGCATTAGCATGGATGAATATGGTGGTAAAGTTCAAATTAGTAGCAGTAATGCTAGCAAAAAGAGAGAAAAACAAGTATGTAAGAGTGTCAAATTATTCACACGGTTGCAAAATCTGTTTTAAAGAGTCATTATGTGAATAGCAAAAAGGACATGGTGGCTCAGTGGCTAAGATGCTAAGATTGTCGATCAGAAAGGTCGGCAGTTCGGGGGTTCAAATCCCTAGTCTAATGGAATGAGATCCCGTCACTTGTTGCAGCTTCTGCCAATCCAGCAGTTTGAAAGCATGTAAAAATGCAGGCAGAAAAATAGGAACCACCTTTGGTGGGAAGGTAACAGTGTTCCTTGCTCCTTTGGTGTTTTAGTCATGCCGGCCATATGACCATGGAGACATCTTCAGACAGTGCTTGCTCTTCAGCTTTGAAACGGAGATGAGCATCGCCCACTAGAGTCGGAATGGCTAGCACATATGTGTGAAGGGAACCCTTACCTTTACTTTATGTGAATAGCAGTAGATAAGGATTATAATATCTTGTAAAGTCATACAAATGATCTAGCAATGGAGGAAAACAAAGCAAAGGTTAGATGACCTTGCCACTATCAGAAATAAACACAAGAACTAAGTGTAAATGCAGTCTTGTAATTACCGGTGGGAATTAGTGACTGGATCTCTTTCTTTTCAAAATTCGGTGTTCTGCCCCATGCTGACTTGCTTCTCAGCTTTAATGGCTTTAAAGATGGAAGAGCCTTATTATCTTAAGGACCTCAGGCTGTGTTAGTGAAATGGCTTTCATTATATGGAATTACTGTTAAGCATGTCTGTCTCTCCTACTTACATTTTTAGCCATAGACACCTGATGCATACTTCTGATATTTAATGGCTTATTCTGTGATCCAGCTATTTTTTTATTCAAAATAAAAAGACCAGATGTTCCAAATAACCTAATAGTATTATTTTTGGAAGCTAGGCAAACTCAGCAGTTCTGTTTAAAACAAATTGAGGTGACGTATTACACTTTTATCCTGTGCTTTCTGCAAGTTGCTTAGACGCTGCTGCTTATCGTTGTTAAGCTGGCATCATTATGCCATCTTCTGAGAGCCTAAATGTCTCAGAAGGGAGGCCTCTCCCATTTCTGTAGCTGTGCAGATAATAGTCATGTCAACTGGGAATGAATGCGAAAGAATACCTCCTGGGCAGGATTGCTGCAAGTCTGCACTGAAATCTGTTGTGCACCAGTATTTTCTGAGCTCATTTATATTACTCTTGCACAAAGAAAATAACTTTGAATAAAGGAGAATATTTATAGCTAAGGGTTGAAATGAGGGGTCCTTGGTGCTCTCTGAGCTTGGTTGTTTTCTTACAGATCCAGACTAGTCTGACTGATGATGTTACTTAGTTTGGGTAATGAAACATCTGCAGGAAAACAACCAAGCTCAGAGAGCACCAAGGACCCCTCATTTCAACCCTGAGCTATAAATATTCTCCTTTATTCAAAGTTATTTTCAGTAAATACGGTACCTTCATTGTAATACAAATGTTCATAACATGGTAAAACAACATATATTTTATATATGTTTATAATGAGACCCACATTCACTGCATGCCCTGGTTTTCCTTTTGATGGTAAAATCTTCTTTCAGAATGATTTTAACTTTTTCACAGGTTGTAAAAGATCTTTAATAAATCATTTTCCTAATTTTGCTTCTTTGTTCTCTTATAAATTATTGTGATTATCCATCACAAGTGGGAATCTTACAAACTCCACATGTCCGTGGACCTTGATATTGCATTTCTATATTGTGACAGCAAAAGAGTTAAATTTCAGCTCCATGATTTCAGCTTTGCTTTTCAGAATTTCAGGTGGTTTCCATCCCTATGCATAGGCATCCACTAAAAAGAGCCAAAAAAGTTTAGCTATATCTTTTCAAATGATACTGCAAAATTGCTAGATAGTTTCCTATGGCCGGTCAGAAGATGGAATGGCAATCTTGAATCCTCAAACATTGATCATATCTGTTTGATGTGGTAATGTAAGAATTTCCTGAATCTCAGGGGCTTAAATACCTGCATTCCAAGGCTTGGATACTTGTATCTCCAAATATCAGGTCAAGCCCAAGAACAGTATACCATGTTTTTCTGAAAATACAACCTATCCTGAAAACAAGTCCTAGCCCGATTTTCACACCTGTGCCAAAAATAAGCTCTATCCCCAAAATAAGGCCTAGCTAAGGCCCACCTGGTTATATAAGGTGGGGCAAGACACAGCCGTAAAAATCAGACGGGGATGGGGGGAGGTGGAGGATGAAACAAGGCAGTGGGGGTAGTGGTGGACGAAACAAGGCAGGGTGCGGAGTTGGCCCACACTCCCCGCACTGGCTTACCTGAGGGCCCTGCAGCCAGGCCATCAACTTCATGACAACTGCCTTGTCTTACAGCGGCAGCTCCAGAAATCCAGTCTAGGATCCCACTTGGTCATCGGCCTGCTTCTCCTTGCCACCAGAATGGAGCAGGATGCTGAGTGACGCACGTGAGGTCCTGGACGGGGCTTCTGGAGTCGCTACAAAGTGAGGCAGTTATCGGGATGTTGATGGCCTGGCTGTGGGGTGCTCAGGTAAGCCGGTGTGGAACAGGGGGGCAGCTCTGCATCCCCTGCCTTACTTCATCCTCCACCCCCAACCACCTCGCTTTGTAGCTGCAGTACTGGTGCATCACTCAGCCTCCTGCTCCATTACGGCAGCGAGGAAGGAGAAGAAGGGGCAAAGAACCAAGTGAGGTGATGGTGGATTTCGCGAAGTTGGAAGGTCTGAACTATTTCAAGTCCTTCAACTGCTTTTGGCACTACTTGTTTTCCCACCCCATCCCAGGCTGGTCTGGTCTGGTGGGGGGGTTGCTTTCTCCGCCACACCACTAATGTGGACTGACCATTCCCCAAGTGCCGCCGCTGCCAAAATAAATCCCAGGCACTGTGCTGCAATGGACAGATGAAAAGCACAGCTTTTGTCTGGAGGAGGAGGCAGAGTGGGAAGAAGAAAGAGGGAAAGTGGTTGAGTCAAAAGTACACTGCCGGCAAGGCACTGCTACCACTGCCGCTACAGTGAGATTGAGCGAGAGCAAGAGAGCGATCCGATTCAACCTCTCTGTGTGTGTTTGAGTATGTGAGAGAGGGAGGGAGGGACGGAGAGAGAGAGATCTGATCCAACCTCAGAAAGTTATACTAGGACTGATGGTAGTCCCCCCCCTCTCACACATACAGACAAAGGTTTGATCAGATCATTCTCTCACCACACCTCATGGCGGCATCAACCATGCTCTGTGATGGCCTGCAGCTGATCTGAAGTGCACAGGCCGATACCCTTTCAGTGCCTCTTTTTCCTGTTGTAGTAGACCTCAGTACTGTTGCCGCCTCCTATGTGCCATGGGGGGAGGGGGCAGGGCACCTGGCCGGTCCTTATGATGAAACAAAATAAGACCTCCCCAAAAATAAGCCCAAGTGCTTATTTTGCAGCCCAAAAGAAAATAAGACTGGGTCTGGAAAGGTTCTGTCTATTGGATATAAGCAAATAAAGAACACTTTGGCTGACATGTTCTACCATGTGTCCCTGAAAATAAGACCTGGTCTTATTTTCGAGGAAACATGGTAGAACATTTCAGCCAAAATGTTCTTTCTTTGCTTATATCCAATAGACAGAATCTTGCCAGACTATGCTGTTCTTTCCTTGAGAGATTTCTAGGGAATGGGTATCCTAATGCGCTGTCTACAATTTAATTCTGGGTTGTGTTCCCTCTTCCCTCCCCCCACTCCCCTGCCATCTGTCCTGGAAACTCACTTCACAGTAGTCCATCAGACAACCTCCCCTTCTGTAGAGTGCAATATGATGTTGTATTTTCTATAGGTGAGCAGCACAATGTCTGAAAATTCGTCTGTGAAGCTGGTGGGCATCACTCCTCTGCAGCAGATGTTGGCATCTGGGACTGGAGCTCTTTTCACCTCCCTTTTTGGTAGGTACATTGTTAACAGCAGTGTCTTTTGAAGCTAATTTAAAATGTGTGCATGCATGTAAAATGGTGGTAGTCCTCAGATTAGAATATCCCTTGGGACTGGGAACTCTGTTGCTAAACAACACAGTGGTAAAGTGTGATGTCATATGACTTGCTTTGCGATGGCAATTTCAACAGTGCTGGTTGCTATTGTTAAGTGAGAACCCTGCAGTTTGTTAAGTGAGGATCTCATGTGATTGCAACTTCCGTCTTTTCTATTGAGTTGACTTGTGAGAAGTAAAGCAGGAAACATTGCAAATTGTGATCATGTAGCTGTAGCTCACTGAAACATCATACTTGTGAGCCAGGCACTGACTATAACTCTGAGGACACACACACACACACACACACACACACACACACACAAACACACACACCTTAAGTTCAGCATAGTCATAACTACGATTGGTTGTTGGAACAAATGGATATAACCTAAGGATTATTTATAGTGATAAAATATGCAGGGTGAATTTCTGTATGAGAATCAAATTATTCTGATAGTGCTCATGATATTTGCCCACATTTCTGCATCTCAGCCCTGCTGTTCACCAAACCCTAAATTTTCAGTGTTGTGACATAATTTGGACTTTAGTATTGATTAATACAGTTGACTATTGCTTAGGGACTGCTTTTTCAATTAAAATATTTTATATAGGTAATAGGAAGCTTGTTGGATTTCAGTCCCCATCTTTCTTAACCAATGGGGCTAATGTGCAGTATATTGGAAGTAGCGACTGAGCAATAGAAAGGCTATTGATTCCTTGCCTCTATTTTAGACTGAACAATATAGACTATTTCCATGTGATGTTTGGGAAATTGATTACTGTATCATCTACTAAAGGTTAGGATTGTGTGGAAAGTTTTTGTGGCATGCGTGAAAAATCTCTGGATGAGAGTGGTACCTTTTCTACAATTGGGAAAGTGTAAATGCAGGCACATTCCTATTTCTTATTTGAGATTTATACTTGAATCCAAGGAAGAATTATCTAATTTCAGAATTCTGAAATTATTCATATTTTCTATCCAGAAGACCTCCCTTCTTTTATTTTCCACTGTGAATGAATTTCATTAATGTAAACATTATATTTTCTCATTTAATTTTTTAATTTCAAAAACTTTACAGTCAGTATTATTTTAAAGATGTATTAGTACTTTGTGATATCAAACTAAATGTCTATGTAACAATAAAGTGTGTAGTTAATTTCATACGCACATGCATATACACAGAGATAGTTATGTATATGTAACACTATTTACATAACTCTTTTCAATATTATAATTCAAATTTTAAAAAGTGAATTAAATGTAGACAGAATTTAATCATATTGCCTTTAACAATCATTGAACAGGGCACATGATTGTATGTCGAGTGCTTGGAAATGAACTTGGCCAGTTGTAGCCTCCTGTGGTCCTATGGTCACGATTACTTGTTCTTCTACCTTCATATTTTTGTCAGTATCTTTGTTTCTTCCTTGTTTTAAAATCCAGTCACTGCAACCAAATTCTTTTAGTTTTTCCATTGAGACATCTATTTCTCCTAGAAGGGTCTCCAAAATTAGAATCAAATGATTGATTAGCGCCCTTAGTTTAGAAACTGCAAGAGCCAGAAAGAATAACAATGGTATCCTTGTCTTGTTTTCGTTGCATTGCTCCAACTATTCTTTTAATTGTCACTTAAGTACATCGGTCCCCAAACTTTTCAACATGAGTGGCAGGCGTGCACAAGCACTCACAGCTCCATTTGTGTGTGCGGCCCGTGTGCACACTTTCCACTCATGCAAATGGAGCTTGTAAGTGGAGGGTGCTTGCACTCAGGCATTAAGTTCCACACACGTCTGTGGCTGGCACTTGTGCCCATGCATGAAGCTCCACTCATGCGAGCAGAGGAGGCTGGAGCAGAGGGCACTTGTGCTTATACATGAAGCTACACTTGCACAGAGGACTCTCATGCATAAGATCCATTTGTAGCAATGGAGCTACGAGCGCAAGCATCACACTTTCCCATTTCTCCCATGGCCTGGTTTCAAAAAGGCCGTGGCCCGCGAATGGGCTGTGGTCTGGGGGTTGGGGACCCCTGCCTTAGAAGGCCCAGATATATCTAATCACTTCTAGTGTGGGAAAAATAATCAAATACCTACTACAATTAGTACTACTGTAGGAATTTGCTAGATGGCAAGGATAATAGATAATAACTCTCATGCTGTGTCCTGAGGATTACCCCGTTTCTCCAAAAATAAGACCTCCCCAGATAATAAGCTCAAAGGCTTTTGGGCACATGCGCTAAATAAGCACTCCCTGAAAATATTGTGACATAGAAGCAGCCATGAGATGACTACGCTCGCCACTTCCTGCACATCAAAAATAATAAGACCTCCCCAAAAATAAGACCAAGTGTTTATTTCAGGGGTCAAAAAAACCCAACAACCCTATCTTATTTTCGAGGAAACACGGTACATATTCAGTATTTTTTCTATTTAAAACTACCATAGTCATAAGAAAAGTATAGGGAGATCTTGGATATGTGTTTGCTCCATAAAAATTTAACAATTATAGCAATTTATCACTTAACTACCATTTTTATTCTGGAATTTTGATCATAGGTGATTACAGTTATTAGGTCACCATGTGAGCTGACTCAATTTTACAACTGATTTTACGACAGTTGTAAAGTGAGTCACTCTGTTAAGTGAATTCGCTCACCTGAATAGGTGGGTTCCCCCACCCCCAAGCTGGACACTTGCAAAAAATGGTGCAAATTGTCATGTGACAGTGGAGCACTACAATTGCCTGTAAACCCAAGCTGGTTGCCAAGCTCCCAAAATGGAATCATGATTAAAGGGGGGGAGGGGAGGGGGTGGTGCAGCAATCAAAATTTCAAGGGCAGATCATAAAAATTTTTTTTGATTGAATGTATCTTTGAACAGTTTTTAGGGGTTGCCTGTATCAGTTGTTTTAAAATGTTTAAATGGAATCAGCAAAGGCATTGTTGTCAAAATGTTCAACAGTTTGGTGGAAAATAAATTTCATGACATTAATTCTTCCCTCAAAAGTATTTTGATCCATTTCTTAATCTGAATGATCAAATGTTTTTCATAGTTTGAAATGATGAAATTTGAAATGTTATTATCAACCAAACTGGCAATCTTGTCTAGGATAACATTATTTAATAATAATATCAGTCTATTGCCAAAGGAAGCTTACGTCTTGCAACAATACCTTTAACACCATCAAACAACATCTACTCTCCCAGGTCCTTGTGAAGGATTTGGTAGGCAGATAAAAATGTCAATTCCAATCTAAACATCTGGCTGACCACCTAACTAACTCAATACCGTATATACTCGAGTATAGGCCGACCCGAATATAAGCCGAGGCACCTAATTTTACCACAAAAAACTGGAAAAGTTATTGACTCGAGTATAAGCCTAGGGTGGGAAATGCAGCAGCTACCGGTAAATTTCAAAAATAAAAATAGATACCAATAATGTTTTTGAATATTTATTTCAAAGAAAAACAGTAAACTAGCGGTGTATTCAATGAAATACTTCACTCACCTCATGATGCTGATGTCCCGCTGTGATGATGATGTCCCGTGCAGCCGCGGGAGCGATGTCCCGCCTCCTATGACACACGGCACAGTGATTCCTATCATTGGATCACTGTACCAGAGGAGGTGGGACATCGCTATGTGGCTGCTTGCCATAACAAGGAGGAGGTGGGACATCGTTGCAGAGCGGCAGGAGGGGGAGGAAGGGGAATCGTAAGACAGCCCTGCATTACATTAGAACGTGAGGAGGGGGGATGGTGCGGTGCGCGCTGCGCGGCAAACTGACACAGAGGGAGGGGAAACTCACAGGGGCACTGGGCCATTCACGAGTGTCACCCAGCGGCATGGCCCCGCCCCTTTTTCTCCTCCATTTCGGGCAAATTTTTCACTGACTCGAGTATAAGCCGAGGCGGCTTTTTTCAGCCCAAAAAGTGGGCTGAAAAACTAGGCTTATACTCGAGTATATACAGTAAGTTCTGCAATTATTGAAAACCTACTTCTGTTTGTGCTTTTTTTCCCAATTATCATATTATTTACTTACTCCAATTTAAATAGTACATTTATTGTGTAGGTTTTTTTGTTGCTTAAATGTAAATATGATTTCCTGTGAAACATTTTCCATTGAATCTGCAAATACATAGCAAAACTGTCAAAATTTGCAATTAGATTGATAAACTATTGAAATAGTGATACATGTATTTTTCCAAACCAGTATTCCTGGAGTTCTTTCCTCTGTTTGGTTTTCAATATTTTAAACAAAGTAAAAAAAAAAAAAAGACATGCCTATATAGTGAGTGGGATTCATTTACTACAGATGTAACATTGGGCCAACCAATGCTTTGAGTCCCATATAAAAACAAGTGATTAAAATTATTGCAAAAATCCCAAACTCTTACAAGAGTAATCGGGTTTGCATAATATCTATGATTGTTGACATTCTGAAAATTCTGATGATATTGTAAGATATTTAGTGTTTTTAATGTTTTTAACTTTGCTACAAACTGTATTTTGGAATACCATGAATGTCTCATTGCTGTATCCTGATACTGTACAAAGGAAACTTTTTCTCTAGCCTGATGACTGATATGTTTTTGTGGAGTTCTTCTGTTAGGCCAAGAGTGGGAAATGATGGCATTTTTTTGACTTGTGAACTTCAAATCCCAGAATTCCTGAGCCAGCATGGTGTCCACAAGTCCTAAAGGGGCCATCGTTTCCCACTCCCCATGAAATTTGTTTCTACAGTGTTTTTATTTATGAATTGAATTAGAAGATAAATCTTGCTGTGTGCTATGATATCTTCACTGTTTTGCCAAATGTCAATTTGATTGGTACTTCCTTTAGACAATAAGGTATACCTTGCTTCTTTTTCTGTTAAGTAAACTTATTTGAGAGGAAGTGTGACTGGATAGTATTTACAAAGCTCAGAAGATAAGTTGCTACACTTTTCAATGTCACATGGAAGATTAGTGGCATTATAGTGTGTGAGCATTCTTCCTATGTACTGTTTGATTTTCTCCTCCCCCTATTGTGATTTTGGGGAGAGTGAAAGAAAAGAAAGATAATTTTTGCAATGTTGTCATTATGGTAGATCACCTTTTTCCAAACTAGTTTCTGCCAAAAGGCGGAATTCCTCGTCTTTGACCATTTCAGCTGGAAATTCTACGGTATGTCAGAAGAGGACTGGACTGAAGAGACCATATTACCTCCATAGGCTTTACAAACGTGTTGTGAAAGACTCTATCATTTAAAATGCCTTTTCCAATACAAACCTCACTTGGTCCTGAACAATATATTTATTCAGTGCTTTGACATGTTACATTGCTTAAGTGTCACATAATCACACATTTCAATACTGTGTTTTCAGTCACACCTTTGGATGTAGTGAAAATCCGATTGCAGGCTCAGAGAACCCCATTCTCTAAAGGTAAGTAATTACTCCTTGATTGCAGAATGAAAAGTTGATGTTATTGTGGAAGTATTCTAACCTACTGAGACTCACTCAAGTTCAAGACGGACACGCAGTACATTGCAAGCCATTTACAGCAATTTGGAGCTTAGGTTGTATTATACATTTATATGATCTCTCAACCCATCAGAAGTGCTATATAGAATCAGATGAATATCCTGCCCTGTCCAGTGTGCTTGTCATATGAATACCAGCAGACATGTTTGGAAAAGTCAGTTTGCAGTAGCAAACTCTCAGCAATTACTGCTGATCCTGAGAATAGTATTTTGGGATTACACATGACTACAGTAATAGTAATTGGCTGGTTTTCTCTCTGTAAATTTGTCTAATCCAAGTTGATTACCATCATTGAGCCAAATGATTTAATTATCATTTTCTCCTTTAAAAAAATCAGTCTCTATTCTCTTTGCTTGGAAAAGCTTTCTGTGCTTTAAAAAAAGAGCAGCGTTTTCTTGCATCTAGCTTCTAAAATCATACTGCGCAAGAGAATTGTGCTAACTGCTTTTGGAGGGGGTGTGTGGATTTGAAGACTAACTTTTAGGAAAGGCACTGCTAGTGCATAAATGGGGCTGACTTGGGGACCACGTTATTGCAGGGGATCATACTGAGAAGATTTATAGTTATTATTTATCTCCAGTTTATAGTTTTATCCAGGCCTGGATAAACTGGTTTAAACCTTTTCAAAGTGAAGACATCAGGAAGATTTATATAGGTTTTCAGTTCTTTTTAATCAGGCATGAGTCACACATTTTCAAACTCATCACCATAAGAGCCACAGTATTTAGACATATGTTTAAAATGAAGAAACCTAGTTGGGTGGAATCATCGGCATCTGTATTTTTTCCTATCAAAAAGAAAAGGAGAAACACCTAATAACTTTCATAGTGGTTTTTCACTCCTCCAGCTCCAGCTGAAGCTCCTGAAGAACAACTCCCTCTAGGCAACTGTTTCTCCTTCCTAATCCCAATTGTCATTAAGTGTGTCCATGTTGTTTCTTTCAGTGTTGTCAGTACAGTCTATGCCCTGGAGCATTCACCAGCCCAAATGTGAGTATTTCAGGTGCTTTCCCAGCTAAGGTGCCATGGTCACCTCTCCAACTCTTTCCCTGTTCTCACTCCCAAAGGAGTGTTGTAGTTGCTTAGTCCTTCCCCTCCTTCCTGACTTGTGTAGGAGAAAATGTTCATATCCATTATTCCTTGAGAAATTTAGCACTCATTGGTCTGCAATGGAAAATAAATGACAATGCAGTTTTACTGATCTTGTTGCCTCTTGATATTTAGGACTACAAGTCCAATAATCACTGAAGTAATTAACTGTGATAGCTTGATGTTTGATAATAGGAAGGCATCAGGTCAGAGAAACTGCTGTAACATATTGGCTGGATTGAAATCAAGAAGTTCTTGATATAAACCCTTGTTCTAATGAAAATTTATAAGTGGTCCTAGGTGAACTAGCCTATTAGACTTGGATCCCATAATTCCAAGATTTTAGAGGATTTTAGATTTTAAATCCTATTAGTATCCTATTAAATGGAATTATTCTAAGTAACTCTGAGATGTTTATACATACCAACATACACATATGGATCAACTATGACAATGTTAAATTAGCAAAATACCTGGGTTCCAAATTTAGTTTAGCCGTTTTTACCCAGCCTTCCACTGAAAAAAACTCCAAATGGCATATTACAGATGGTCCTTGGATTACAATTATTCATTTAGTAACTGTTTGAGCTTACAACAGTAGTGAAAAAGGTGAATTATTACTGTTTTTCACTCAACTGTTGCATCATCCTTATGAACGTGATCAAAATTCAGATGCTTGGCAGTGCCCTGGGGTCATATGATCACCTTTTGTGATCAGACAAGCAAAGTCAACGTGGAAGTTAAATTCACTTAACTGTGTTGCTAAGTTAACAACAGTGATTCACTAAAGAATTATGGCACGGAAGGTTGAAAATGTGGCAAAATTCACTGTCTTGCTTATCAATAGAAATTTTGGGCTGAATTATGATTATAAGTTGAGGACTATCCACATATTATTATGTGAGTTGTGGTTGCACAGTGGTTAGAATGCAGTATTGCAGTCTGACTCTGCCCACTGCCATGAGTTTGATCCTGATTGACTCAAGGTTGACTCAGCCTTCCATCTTTCTGAGGTGATAAAATGAGGACTCAAATTGTTGTGGGCTTTATGCTGACTCTATAGACCACTTAGTGGGTGCCATAAAGCGCAATGTAGCAGTATGTAAGTCTAATTGCCATTGCTGCTATTATCAAAAACAAAACTGAAGAAAATAATGAGGGAAAAGTAAACTTGAGTGCAAGTTCTGAATTAGAAAGCTCAGTGGCATAACTGGGACAGCCATAGTGTCAATTAGAGCTGTAACTGCACAATGGAAGGTTGCTGACTGTTTTGCCTCTCTCATCAAAATCAGCTATTATAAATTAATATATGTAGCATGGGTGAACAACCTTTTGGCTTGCCTTGGTCACATTGAGAGGAAAGGAATGGTGCGGTACCCCATACGAGATGCATACTGTAGCAAAGGTATATAAATCATATAACAATGTTAGTAGTTTATGATCTTGTGGGGTCACATTACTAGTTGCACTGGGACGCACATCGCCCACCATTTTAGATTAGATACCTGATCTCTAGGGAGTGAAAGTAGGAGAGAAGAGTCATCCAATACACACAGTGTATGCAGTATAGCCCTTTAGATGGCAGGAAGAGGAATAGCTTATTTGAAAATTCTCATTAAATGAAAACCTTGCAGTAAGGTACCATAGTCAAGGAAAGGTTTTACTCCAAAACTTTGTTTCCTCACCTTTCTACTTCAGGTCTTAATTTAAGAAAAAGTATTTTTCAGCCTCGAGTCAGGTTGTATGTAATTCCGATATTAATTTAAGATATAAGAGATCTGCTGTCTGCTAGAAGCAATCTATCCCTTTAGTTGGCAGAGAAGAGAGTATTAAAAATGTATACTTCAGCCCTGTTGTTCTTCAGCCTCCAATAGGTTACTGAGGAAAATTCTCCTTCCCCTGTAGTAGTTTAAGAGTTGATCATCTTATCTTACTGGCTGTAATCTAGGCAGTAGAATCGACATAGATTCTCTGATTCCCGGTTACTAACAGCAGTGAGGTGACACGAGGCTGGATCCAGGCGGTTGTTACCGCCTCTCTTCGGGAGGGGAACTTCCCCGCCGCGTTAAAAGCGGCGGTAGTGAGACCCCTCCTGAAGAAGCCATCTCTGGATCCAGCTGTTCTTAATAACTATCGCCCAGTCTCCAACCTTCCCTTTCTTGGGAAGGTTGTTGAGAAGGTGGTGGCCTTCCAGCTCCAGCGGTCCTTGGAGGAAGCAAGCTATCTTGACCCCTTCCAGTCAGGCTTCAGACCCGGTTACAGCACAGAAACCGCTTTGGTCGCATTGACCGATGATCTTTGGAGAGCCAGAGATGGAGGACATCCCTCCATCCTGGTTCTCCTTGACCTCTCAGCGGCTTTCGATACCATCGACCATGGTATCCTTCTGCGACGACTGCGGGAGGTGGGAGTGGGAGGCACCGTGTTGCGGTGGTTCTCCTCCTACCTCTCGGACAGGTCGCAGTCGGTGTTAGTGGGGGGGCAGAGATCGACCCCTAGGCCCCTAACATATGGGGTGCCTCAGGGTTTGGTCTTATCCCCCCTACTATTCAACATCTACATGAAACCGCTGGGAGAGATCATCCGCAGGCACGGGATAAGATACCATCAATATGCGGACGATACCCAGTTGTATCTGTCCGCCCCGTGCCAACTCAATGAAGCGGCAGATGTGATGAACCGAGGCCTTGAGGCCGTTATGGACTGGATGAGGGCTAACAAGCTTGTACTCAACCCAGAAAAGACTGAGTGGCTGTTGTGCTTCCCTCCCAAAGATTCGACCAATATTCCATCACTCAGGCTGGGGGGTCAAATTTTACACCCCTCAGAGAGGGTTCGCAACTTGGGAGTCGTCCTGGATTCACAGCTATCCTTTGACCACCACCTGACGGCTGTGACCAGGGGGGCATTTGCCCAGGTTCGCCTGGTGCGCCAGTTGCGACCCTACCTGAATCGGGAGGCTCTCACAACAGTCACTCGGGCCCTTGTGACCTCTAGGCTGGAATACTGCAATGTGCTCTACATGGGGCTGCCCTTGAAGAGCATCCGGCGACTTCAGCTAGTCCAGAACGCGGCCGCGCGAGTGATTGTGGGTGCACCTTGGTTCACCCACATAACACCTATCCTCCGCGAGCTGCGCTGGCTACCTGTCGATCTCCGGGTGCGCTTCAAGGTGCTATTAGTCACCCATAAAGCCCTTCATGGTAGTGGATCTGCGTACTTGAGAGACCGCCTTCTGCCAATTACCTCCCTGCGACCAATTAGATCTCATAGATTGGGCCTCCTCCGAATTCCATCTGCCAGCCAGTGCCGGCTGGCAACTACAAGGAGGAGGGCCTTCTCAGTAGCAGCTCCGACCCTTTGGAACGAGCTCCCCGTGGAGATTCGTACTCTCACCACCGTCCAGGCCTTCCGCATAGCCCTTAAGACCTGGCTAGCCCGTCAGGCCTGGGGACAAAGATAGCCGCCCCTCCCGAATGATGAATGAATGTTGTCTATTATTTTTACTTATGTGTGTCTACGTCATTGTTTGTATTCCCCTTCCTGATTTTATGTGAGCCGCCCTGAGTCCCCTTAGGGAAAAGGGCGGCCTATAAATGTTAATAAACTTTAAACTTTAAACTAATCCTACATAGGCTAGGACATTTCTAAGGCACCATACTCTTTTCAGAGTAGAGTTTTCCCTTATCTCTTCTGAGTAGAGGATTTGTAACTACTTCTCTTCTTTGATGTAACTCCTTCATGTGAGAGACATGTGGCTGGATCAGTATGCATTTTGCATACAATATCTTCCTGCAAATTTTCATTCTCTGATCAGAAATAATTATACCGAATATCTTCCCAAATGTTAGATTTTGCTCAGACATGATCTAAGATTTTTAGAGGCTTAATTTTCACTTTCTTCTTTCATCTTTATTGCCAATATAGGAAAGGAAAACACTATAGAAATATTTACATTTTATTTTGTAATCAGGTGAGTTAGAATGCTTTAATGGAAAGCTTGTATAGATGGAACTAAAAATCAGGTAGCACAAAATGCATTCATCACTGCATGTGGTGATAATGGGTAATTATTTCTTCCCTTTTCCATCTCAACCAATCAAATTCACAGACATTTAACTCACCTTATGCATATTTCCTCTTCATTTTTCTTTCAATAAATCATGATTTTCTCGTTAACTTATATCCAATCTGGGATCTTAATTTTTTTTAAAAACCTGTGGTTTGGCTTGCTTGGTGTGTGTTGTTAACATCAGGGATTTGGTGATTTTTCAAGGGAATACTGTCCAGCGCAGGGTTTCCCAATTTCTGGGCCATAGACCATTATTGGTCTGTGGCCTGTTAGGAACCATGCCACACAGCTGAAGGTAAGCAGCGGGCAGGCGAGTGAAACCCAAACTATCCCCCTCCTGGTGTGTGGAAAAATTGTCTTCCACAAAACTTGGTCCTTAGTGCTAAAAAGATTGGGGACCGCTATCCTAGAGGACATCATCCTGCATGGATGATGTCTCCTTTTCATAAAAACAGCCTTTTAAACATGAATTGGGATTTGTTCTTGGGTCTCTTAAATCTCTTATGGTGGAAACTCTAAATTCTTTGAGAATTGTGTGTGTGTGTGTTATGCACTATTAAACACAAATAGCACTTAAAAAATAAATGACTTCTTGATCATGATAGCTAAGAAATATACACTGATAAATTTGATGAACAAAGAAAGGGTAATATCTCAATTATGAGAACCATATAACTTTTGGCATCAATAGGGCAACTCACAAATCCAAAGGAATTTTTTTAAGGGAACTCACGAATGCTGGAATTTCATGCTTGCTGTGGATAATGCAGACATGGAGTAAGCTGGACACTCACTGATTTAGTCTATAATCAGCTTAAACTAATGTCTGAGAACAACTGGCAACAACAGTAGAACTGGAAAATAACAAAGCGGGCACTTCATAAGAAATAATCCTTCCTGCCCTGCTTCAAATAAAATAAATTCTTCTATCTTTGAATAAGCAGACTTGTATAGCCCGTAGATATAAGCCTACCTTTCTTAGGAGAGTCATCATCATCATCTGAATTATAAGTAAATCAAGATGTGAGTTCTATTCATCTGGGCAAAGTGGAAATACAAATTATGTTTTGTCATCTGATCACAACATGTAAGCAGGCTCTCATTTTGGGGGGGATATGAGCTTTTATTGCTGTTAGTTTCTTTTCCTTGTCACTGGTAACAATGACTGTCTATATCTGTGCTGGTGAAAGATTTTTATTCAAAGATGATTGTTGAAAATGCTATATTATAATACTGCAGGCTTGAGAATATGATATACTTGTGACCAATGCTTTAGCTATAGCTGATCTAGTTTTGAACCCTAGTCATCTTAGGTAAGTCCTAGATCCTTCGTGTAGAGAAAAAGCTATGCATGTTGCTGAAGCCATAATTTCTAAGCATCCAAAATCTCCCTTGCTGTCTCTTTCTTCCTGCTTTTGAGAGAATCCTAGCTTTCGGCTGCACATTTGCAAGCTTTTTCCTGCGTCTGTGAAGGCTAGAATCACAAAACTGCACTAAGTAGTTGCTTTCTCTGCTTACATGGCTAGCACTGGGAGCATATGAAAACAGGGCAGCAAAAGTGTTTGAGGAACATAGAATATTGAGAAATTTAAACATTGAGAAACTACTTATGGGAGGAATAGTATTTAGAAACACATTACTTGTAGCAAATCAGCGAACTATGTGTAAATTCCCTACCTCTGAGAACCTTTGTTTTTGTCTTCCTCTCTTCAACAGGGAAATGCTTCCTTTACTGCAATGGCCTCATGGACCATCTCTATGTTTGTCAGAATGGAAACAGCTGCACAGCCTGGTATAAGGCTCCCACTCACTTTACCGGCACTCTGGTAAGGCTCCACATGAGAAAGGGCAGAGCCCTCTGCCAGCTAAGGAGATCAAGTAGATTGTGTTTTCCACTTGAGTTAAGCAAATTACTTAAGCTTCCTGTGTTGCCAGTGTCCTTCAAAGGTAAAAACTGGTAGAAGTAATATTTTTATCTCCTTTCAACACAGGGAGGGAGGACCTCTGCTCACTTATGAGCTGCAAGCTTAGTGGATAGAGTTACTCCCACTGAGGTGTGGAGCTATCTGCTTCATTGCCTTTTAAAAAAAAAATACAGTATTAGATTATGCTTTTATTATTTGATATTTATTTTATCAGATACTGTTATTGGTTGAAGTTAATTGTTGAGCATTGTTTTTAAAATCAGCATGTGATTATATGCCTATGAAAATAAATAAATATACATTTCCTTCGGAGTAACTAAAAGTATGGTAGCTTTAACAGTTTAGACTAGCTATCCTCTACCAGCAGATGCATTTTCCTATCTAATCAGCATGGGCAAAGTCTGGGCTGCCTGGGAGCTTCAGAAGTTGTAGTATTTCATGCCTATTAAAATACAAAATGGAACCTAATCCAAATCCTCTAAAAAGGAAGCATTTATTGTTTGAGACCTGGAAACAAGAGGCTTAATAAGAAACCAAGTCAATTTAGGTTCTTGCATTTGCTGAATTAAGGTTACTCACATTGCCCTAAAAAGATGTATGCCATTGGAGAGGCCTATTTGAGAAGCATCCAGTTGGAAAAAAGTGGCTCTATAAAGCAGAAGAATGGCCTCTTTAATCAGTTTTTTTTTAAATTATTTATTTATTTATTTAAATTTATTGGCTGCAGAACTGTAATGGACTCTGGGTGACATACAGCTCTAGGGAAAAAAACAGTTAAAATATAGAATCAGACAGTTCTGACTCAAATAATCTGATAAACAACAAAATCAGAAAAGCAATGATTAAGAGTAGAGCCACTGATCAATGAAAGAGTCCTTCTGGTATCCCATACAAAGCTGTACAAAAGCCCTCTGCGCATGACTGCCACCTTTTCTTTGAGCAGGAATCATGAATGCAGAATGATCTCCAGATTGCTTACCAGGTGTGTCTGGAGAAATGCAGCCCCATCCAGCATTATAGATGGTAAAACTCAGGTACAGAAGGGCCAAAACTCAAAGGCATTCAATCTTGTAAAGGTTCTGCTGAAGTTTGCTGTTCCCATTTAGATTCCCACAGTCTCCAGATTCCAAGGAAGGATATCAACAGCTTCATTTAACTCACAAGGGGTGCAAATGTATAACTGGGTATCATCATCATAGCAATAGCAATAGCAGTTAGACTTATATACCGCTTCATAGGGCTTTAAGCCCTCTCTAAGCGGTTTACAGAGTCAGCGTATTGCCCCCAACAACAATCCGGGTCCTCATTTCACCCACCTCGGAAGGATGGAAGGCTGAGTCAACCCTGAGCCGGTGAGATTTGAACAGCCGAACTGCAGGACTGCAGTCAGTTGAAGTGGCCTGCAGTGCTGCATTTAACCACTGCGCCACCTCGGCTCAATATACTGATGGCACCTTTACCCCATGGTGATCTCACTCAGTGGCTTTATGTAGATGTTAAATAGGACTGGATTGAGCATCAAGCATTGAAGAACCCCGCAGAGTAGGAGCTGAGAATTGAGCCTCTCACTCCCAATCAACACTGACTGAAACCAGCTATGGAGGGAGGAAGTAACCCAGCGCAACATCATGCTGCTTACTCTCAGTCCCCAAAGCTGATCCGGAAGGATATCATGGTCATTAATATCAAAAGCTTCAGGGTGTGTGTGTTGGTCAAGAAAAAAGAATAGATGACCTCTGCCCATCCAGCTTCCACCAGAGATCATCCAAGCATTGTATGGGTGCTGTTTCTGTCCCATATATAGGTATGAACACTCATAGAATGGATCCAGGTAATCCATCTCCATCTCCATTTCATCTCTGACCATCTTCTCAACAACCTTTCTAAAAAGAATGTGTCAACTAAGCTCACAGGACAGGACTTGTATATAAAATCTGAGGAAATTTTTACCACAGAGGAGAACATGGAAAAAAAATAGACCTGCTTTAAAGAAAAATGCTTTTTTCTTGTCTAGCTATTCACTCGGCTGCATGAAGTTTTTGATTACTGAAAATGTTCTTTGTGTTTAGCAAAATTGGAGTGGACAAACTATGTATGCTTTAAAACACTTCAGATGGGTTTTTTTTTCATGCTAACTTGTCTTTCATGTCTATACTTTCTTGTTCTTGTTCATTTTAGGATGCTTTTGTGAAGATAATACGGCATGAAGGTGTTCGATCCTTGTGGAGTGGCCTGCCACCTACTCTGTGAGTCTAAAAATGATTAAAATAAAAATCCAGGCAACAGAAGTCTTGGGTCATAAACCACTATCACTGCTTTAAAATATTCTTATCTATTCTCCCTCCTTCCCCCAGTTATTAATTATAAAAAAATCAACTGAGTTTGTAGAATAGAAGGCTAAAATTTTCAAACCTCTACGTCCAGAAGTCTCATCCTCTTTAGGTAACAGTGGAGTAATTCCAGCTCTCACCTCCTGTCTTCCAAGCATATCTCACCTAGCATTTTCCTCTAGAGAAAGAGATGTGTTGCACCCAGTACAGATTATCCTTGAGTGATAATCGCAATGGAGCCTGCCCATTAGGGCCTGAAGTCAGGACAACATAAAATGAACTGCTTCAAATAATGACCAGCCATCCCTGCTCTCCCCAGTGCATAGGGACTGTTGATCCTCCCATCTCTGTCCCAATTAATTGCAAAAACTAAACTCCCTGCCTCCAGTCTGTATTCCTGAAGGCTGAAGAGTGGAGGGATTTTTCTGCAGCTTTTTCCTTTGAATTGGAGGGGGAAAAAACCTCCAGAAATTTACCCAACTGTCTTTGCAAGTGTTAGCCGTTTGTCTGAAATAAAATGGAGGACTTTGGGTCTTTGCAAGTGTTAGCCGTTTGTCTGATTACCCGTAGAAGCATTCTGCAGTTTAGTCTTTAAGTCCAAGCTGGGCTCTACCTTTATTGTCGATCTGGCAGTTAAAAAGCAAAATGAGACAAAAATGAGAATAATGTATATGCAACTTCCTGGGTAAATAGTTTAGAGCTACAGGATTTCAGTTCTTTCCTAAGAGAGAGAGCTAAGAAAATGCTATCACAAAAAAGGGAAGAGATAAAATATAACCCCTTTTTAAACTTTAAAAAGTAAATGCAAATGTTCAAAATTGTGGCCCAGAAATTACATAGTTGCCCTGAATGAGACTAACAAAATGCAGAAGAAATGCTGCAGGCATAGCATAAGATGGCACTTCAGATAGGAATTTATTTAGCAGAATTTTAAGAGAGAGATTACATGGAGTTGTAATCGTTATACAGTAACTCATTGTAAATATTCATGTGGTCAACTAAAAGAATGAGAAAAAAAAACTGAAATTACATCAAATTTACCAGCTTGACTAGAAGCAGAATAAAATGAAACAGACTTGACTGAGCACAGTTATCACATAAGAAACAGTCCAATCTGAATTCTGAGTAGAACATACAAGTACTGTATATCTCTATTTACAAAAATACTGACTGTTTTTGAAGCAAGATCAACTATTTCCTTTTACTTTCACCTTTTCCTGGAATTCCAGTTTCACTCTAAAGCTCTGCGAAATTATGTCAGTCTTCCCTTTTCTCAACATTGGTCTGGCAACTTCTCCTTTTATTCCCTTCTCCAGTTTTGCCTTTGTTTCTTTCAAAGAGCGAATATTTTCTATTTCCAGGATTGAGATGGGATCTATAGCTAGAACAAAGGGCTTCCCGTGGAAGTGCAGATTCTGAATCTGCAGTCTTAAGAGGAGATCTTTATTGAGAATATCAAAGTTATTCTTGCCGATGAATGGAAGTCCATTTGACCTATATCCAAAAATTCCTACATGGCTTCTGAGAAGTCCATTCAATTGATTGCAGCCCAAACTATATAATACTCAAACTTTTGAATATCAGAAACCAGAATTAAGTTCTTCAGAATTACAAGGTTTTCTCTCTCTCTCTCTCTCTTAGTGCTGCTTGTTGAATTACAGCACTCTTTGTTTTGATGCAAAATGTTGGAGTTGATGTCATGAGATAGATATTGATAATAGATCAGAACTAGTAGAGCTTCTATACGTGTGTACATTCTCTTTTCTTCAGAGTTATGGCTGTCCCTGCTACCGTGATCTATTTCACTTCTTATGATCAACTACGTGATTTGTTGCATGTTAAGATGAACAGCCAAGGACACTATATCCCACTGGTGGCTGGTGCAGTTGCCAGATGTGAGTTTCATCAATTTTTGTATACTTGCAGGAACTTTAGACTTTGCTGTTACTTGAAAATTGCTTTAAAGCTAGGGGAGGGAAATCGCCCTTTCAAATGCGCATAGCCATTAAGGTTGTGCAAAGCCTTTGGAGCAAGTATTTTGTAAAGTATTATGATAGCATAAGAGAAACCTCTTGGAGGTTTTAAAACAGCCACGTCCTTTAAAGGACTTACGTGATTCTTTGGAGGGCTAGTCCGCAGCCCTCCAGGCATGGGTTCGCACACAATCAAACCCATTGTACTTTGCTGGCAGTACCAGCAGAAACGTTGTTTGTGCATAAATATTCATAAGTGGACATCAGACTTTAATATGGCCACAGATGTCATCTAGAAGATGTGGCCACCTTCAGGGTTGAGGAGAAGTGCTTTGTGAAATGTTTTGGATAGCTATAATAATCTCCTGGGGCTCTGTGGTTCTGCAACATTAAGGTCTGTAGGTTTCAAAATCTTTTTTTTAGAGTAATTTAGGACTCTGATAAAAGGCTGACCAAATGTACAAGTTATGAACCAGCATTCAGATCACATCTGCCTGAGACTCACTAGGCCCTGAGCTTTGGTTGCCCATCCCTATCTGCTATACAATGTTTACATTGGCTTATTTTACCAGGGTATTATACAAAATATTGGTGTAAGACAAAGTATATGAAATAGATGGAATATTTGAAATATTTCTGTAATGTTACATAAGCAGATATATTAGAAGCTTCTAGTTTATGATTTGCTTTATACTCAAACGTGCCAAAGGTTCTGTATCATTACTGTCAGATTCATCTGTATTAGAAACATAATCATAATTGCTTGCTAGAGACTTCTCACTAAATGACATCTTTATAGGAAATGGTGTGTGCATAATGTTTATTAATATCAAGCATCACAATTAAAATAAGGTAAAATTTAAAACAATATTAAATTTAAAATGCAAAATATAAGATTACTATTTATAAATATAAGTTAAATAGATCTTGCTCAGAAAATAGCAACATTAATTGCATTCTGTCACACGTACCATGAAGTCCTCAATGATTAGGACATAAAGGACAAGTATACATATGTGTTGTTGTCTGCATATCACCACAATCACAAAGGGCAGAAGCCACCACATAGCCCCATTTGTTTTGTGTGTCTCTGGATGTTGTTATACCGGTGCACAGTCTATTAAATGGTTTCCATACTTCCCAGATTTTGCCAGACCCAGTTCTCCATTGGTTCCATCTGATGTTGATTTTTTTATAGCTTTCCATAGGTCCCCTTTGAAAATCTTCGAAGACTTCCATCAACCTAAGGAAGGTTTTCCTGGATATTAATCTTTGATAAACTGATCATAGGCCATAGAATGGAAATGGTTTACACCAGGGCTGTCAAACTCGCGGCCTGCGGACTGGATGCATCACGCGCTGACCACGGCCAGTTTAGTAAAGGGGGGAAAAGTCCCGATGCCGCTGTGATACCGCGAATTTGACACCCCGGTCTACACCTACATGCGTGTATGAATAATGTATATCTGCAATTCTTGAAATTTTTATCTGAAATGTGAGTGAACACCCTCTGATACACTCCTTAAAATCACATTGATGTCTAAGTGTAGTTTCTATGTTTAAAGATTGTGATAGGATTCCTGTGAGATTAGGTAAAATTGGGTATTTCTATTAACCGCCCCAAAGCATCAATTGCCTTTTATAACCATAATCAACACTGTGTGCAATCAGTTCTCCCAGGTTAATCATTGTTATCCACTTCACAGTCAGTTTTCAGCCTGGCATTTAGAAAACAGTTCTGGTTTCAGTGACTCTCTTCCCCAATCCAAGGAGACTGCTGAGCAGGGGAAAGATTTAATGCTGGAACTTCTATTGATTTCCTTCATATTATCCACTTAAGGACTACATTGGTTTCTGTGCCAGTGGTTTTTATAAAAGAAACCAATCTTCCACTTTGATATTCTAGTGGGCCCCTGGCCTGAAGCACAAGGAAGGAGCGTTGATGGATAAAAGTCGGTTTCTCATGCCAGATTGGATTTTCTTCCATAGTGGGTGCAGTAACTATGATCAGCCCCTTGGAACTCATACGAACAAAAATGCAGTCTCGTCAGCTGAGCTACCGGGAACTTAGTGTCTGCATCCAGTCTTCAGTGGCGCAAGATGGATGGACGTCTCTTTGGAGGGGCTGGGGTCCTACAGTGTTACGGGATGTTCCTTTCTCAGGTATGGATTGAAGAAGGGGAATCTGGGTCACTAGCAACAAGAAGGATTTAAGGAGATTAGAATGCATTACAAACAGAGCTGGTATCAGTTGAGAGGGGCATTATTTTAAAGCTGAAGATCTATCAGTTTCTTAATTGTTAGGTATGGAAGCTGTGCAGTTGCCACCTTGAGCTCTTTAAAAAAGAAATTTGCGTACTTTAAAAAATTACAGAGGAATAGGATTATACGATTACATATATAATAACGGCCCTGGTGGCGCAGTAGTTTGAAGGCAGACTCTGCCCACAAGCAGGAGTTATAGCAATAGCAATAGCAGTAGACTTATATACCGCTTCATAGGGCTTTCAGCCCTCTCTAAGCGGTTTACAGAGAGTCAGTATATTGCCCCCAACAATCCGGGTCCTCATTTTACCCACCTCGGAAGGATGGAAGGCTGAGTCAACCCTGAGCCGGTGAGATTTGAACCGCTGAACTGCTGATCTAGCAGTAGCCTGCAGTGCTGCATTTAACCACTGCGCCACCTCGAGTTTGACCCTAACAGGGCTCAAGATTGACTTAGCCTTCCATCCTTACGAGATCAGTAAAATGAGAACTCCCATTGTTGGGGGCAGTTTGCAAATAATGCTTCAATATTGTAAACTGCCCAGAGAGCGCTGTAAAACGCCATGGGGTGGTATATAAACCCAAATGCCATTGCTGTTGCTACACACCCCACAGGAACCCATTTTCACTTCAAAGTTAATCTCCAGAGTGGTAAATAAGAGTTTGCCTAGGTCTCCAGGCCATTCCTACCCGGGCAGTGAAAGTTATTTCTGACTTTTCCAGTAGTCTTCTACTAATCTAATCTAATAGTCTATTTACTCTGGCTAACTTCATTTGAGCAAAACTATCCATAGTGTTAATGTTTTGGGAGAGCTACAAACTGTACAAATGACCAAAGCTTCTCTTTTATTCAAAGAAATATGGTGAGTTGATATCTACAACTTCTTTCCCTTTCCCCCATGTTTCCCTTCCTGTTGCTTCCCCGCAGCTCTGTATTGGTATAACTATGAACTAATGAAAGATCTGCTGTGTGGGCAGTTCTGCCTTGATGAAGCCACTTTCATGATCAGTTTTGCAGCTGGAGCTATTTCTGGCATGGTGAGTTCCAGAGTTTTATAGGCCTTTGTATAAACATGAAAACTTGAGATCTACCTATGATCTATAATACGTTGGAGTTACATGAACTTTATAATGGGCAATGAAGAACAATCTGTAGGGTTTAGATGCAGCCCTGCTGTAATTCCCACTGGCTCAGTTATCACAACAAATAAAAGAGAGTTCCTGGAAGTTGTATTCCACAAGTTCCCAGCCACTGGCCATGTTGGTCAAGCCAGTGGCCAAACCTATAACTACATTTGAAGGGTCCTTTTACAGATGGAAATCCATTTTAGTTAATTTTAGTGTATCCTATCAGTAGAATCTTCCTTTTATCTACTAAACAGTTTTATTTAGTAAAATTACCTTCCACATCCATTAGGGTGTGTTAGAGCCTGACATTTCTGCACTTGAATTCAATGATCCAGGGACCACAGAAACTAATGATCTTACTTTAAAATTATATTGTTCATTGAAAGATGGAAGTCTACACATCTTAATACCTCTTTCTGTTTAAAGCACATAAGGCTAGTTGTTCAACTGGGCACGCTAGGAGAAGAAAGTTTCTAAGCACATCATAGTCTCCTTAATTGAGTCCTTTGCATCATACTTTTTATCAGTTTTAGAAAGGAGTATGTAACTTAAATCTTGGCAGTAAACATTTATCATATCATCTTTCTTCTTTCTTACCAGAATGGCTATACTTTGTCCTCGGTTTTCAGTCTTTAAAATTAATTTTCAGCAATAATTAGTATTCAAGTTAAGAACATGAGATAAACAAATTTGTTTTCATCCTGTGTACATGTTGTACAGATAGTGGCTAATGGAATGTTGTCCCTGTTCTCCAGGTGGCTGCTACTTTGACTTTGCCCTTTGATGTTGTAAAGACCCAGCGACAGATTGAGCTAGGAAACATGGAGACGCTCCAAGGTAAGAAGTGAGCAGCTGCCAAGGGTAATAGGTAGCTGTTAAACAGTAGGTAGCACCTTTGAATATATACTTTATAGAATTATAGAATAACAGAGTTGGAAGGGACCTTGGTGGTCTTCTAGTCCAACCCCCTGCTTAGGCAGGAAAGTCCCCTATTAAGAGCTACGATGGTGTAGTGGTGAGAATGCAGTATTACAGTCTACTTCTGCTGACTGCTGGCTGCCAGCAGTTTGGCAGTTTGGGTCTCACCAGTTCAAGGTTGAGTGAGCCTTCCATCCTCTGAGGTCGGTAAATGAGGTCGGTAAAATGAGGACCCAGTTTGCTGGGGGCAATACGCTGACTCTGTAAACTGCTTAGAGAGGGCTGTAAAGCACTGTGAGAGGAATTTACAATTGATAGAGGAGAAAAGGATTGAATTTAAAAGTCAAAGAAAAAAGAAGACACAGAATGGTGAACTGAAGAGGCAATCCTAGCTCATTGGCAAGAAATATTACTTTAACTTTTGATCAAAAGAGTTTACCTCTGGTTCTTATTCACATGTGAAAAGTTGCAGGTAAGAACCAATCCAATTCAATTCAAGTTTGATTTTTTACAATTATCTTGGCCAAGTGAATAAATTTCCAGAAGGATTATTATTTCTGGTCCAGTTAGTACACAGCTTCTAATTTGACAAAGCTTGCTTGAAGTTTTGCCTCTCCCAAATACTTTCTTTAAAGTATTTGCAATGTGTTTTACAACATCTAGTTGGAGGAACAATTTAGCAACAAACTGGTCTGCCCTCGTGAGAAAAAAGGCTTCTTTCGCTTGATTGTAATTAAAATAGTCTCATTAATATGTTACATCTGTGCTATGTGGTGAATTGAAAAGAAAGAGACATGTCATTCTGTGGATGCCCAATGTAGAATCTGTTTTATAATTTAGAGTGGATGGTTGCATGATTAATGCTATCAAATTACGATATACTTTGTATGGGGAACATTGATAGGACAAATTTTCCGAAAAGAAAAAAAAAGAATTATCTTATAGTGCTCCCACTCACACTCATGAATACATGATTATGTGTAACCTAACATATGAAACTCATATATTAATGCAGGTCTGCAAATATGAAAATGTAATATAACAATTGTATAGCAGTTGATTACTACTTGTTCTTTTCTTCTTTCTCAGTTACTACTCCCAAATCCACATCAACTTGGCTACTTATGCAGAAGATTTGGGCAGAATCTGGCACACGAGGACTCTTTACAGGTGACATTGTCTAATTTTATAGTAAAATCTCTAACCTTTGCGGAAGATGGGCTTGTTGATGGTGAAAATTATGGCAGTGGAAATTAAAAGTTCTATAATCTTGTACTCTTAAGCCTTTCTATAATCATTAAAACAATATTATTTCTCTGCTTTTGACAGTGCTAATTGGTTTGCATAATGTCAGTATGGTCTGACAATTAAATTTCAAAGAAGATAAACATTCATTTGCATTTCTGCAGCTGTCATCGCAAGATGATTGGCACTATAGAACTCGCTTTCCTTCTGTAGATAGGAAGAATGATGGGGGGCGCAGTGGCAATCAACTATTATACCCTTCAGCTCTATATCAGCAAAAAGGCAGGATAGCTTTGCATTTGGCAAGATGTATTTACTTGTCCTCTTTCTCCCTTTCTTGCAATTTCCTTCCAAAATTCATATAGGTTTTCTGCCTCGTGTTATCAAGGTGGCTCCAGCCTGTGCTATCATGATTAGCACATATGAATTTGGCAAGACCTTCTTCCAGAAAATGAACCAGGAACGGCAGTTAAGTAGTCTATAGAAGCCTATAAACAGAGCTTTGGATGGTGGCCTCCAGATGGACCAAAGAAATGCTGATAGCAAGAGAAAGGACACATTTTGGTAGATGAAAAAGAAAAAAAAAAGAAAGAAAGAAAACCAAATTTGTGAATAGGGTTGGATATAAAAGCGGACCCAGCTGTGAATAATATTAATCAAGATTGAGAAGACCACATAACCAATAAATCTCTTGCTTCCTTTCCTTATAGGATTTCTCATTCATCAGGCAAATTCCAGGTGCCTTTAGCTAGCTTCTGGTCTCCTGCCTTTCTCTTTTTCCTGATGGACAACTAAGCCTCTTGGCTTTAGACCCTCTCCTCTTTAGGTACTGTCAAGATTGGATGCTATAACTTTTGGCTCATTTGAAGAGGAGATGCTCCAGAATATATTGTGTTTAAACCAATTGCATAGTATGATCCTGGAGTGTTGGGATTGTTGGTCAGTTGAAAAAGGAAAAAAAGCGGGGGGAGAAAACAGTCTAGCATTGTCATGCCCACTGCTTCATTACTATTATTATGATTTTGGGTAGGTCTTCAGAGTAAAAGTTGCTGGTAGACAGCAGATGTTTCTATATGTATCTTAATTTTCAAAGGTTCGATTGGCCTGCATGCTTTTTTTTTAACCTGACTTTTCCTGTGCATGACGAATATAGTTGTCTAAAGTTGCAATCCTACATTGGACTTTTGACAGCTTTGAATAGAAACACTGATTTTGAACACTCAGGTTTTGCCCAGCTCTTCCCTTCACGCTGTGACAAACAGTTTGAACTCTGAAATCTTCACACTGAGTAGCATGAATGAAAATAAATTAGACTCCTGTTCTCTGGTTCAATATTTGCTATATTGAAGGAGAGCTGAGAATAGCCAGCCAAGGTTTGCTTTGATGCCAGATATCTCATGTAGCATCATTAGCAGTTAATAGTCTTGTCCCTTCTATGTTGTAATTTATGTGTCTGTTGATTACATATTTGTGGAGGGGAAAAGCTGAGCTTTTTATTTCTTGAATAAAATTCACTTTTTTAGCAAAACAACAGTACACATTACTTGATTGTTGACATGTCTTTCTGTTGAGTTTTTCTTTCCTTGCATCCTCATCAGGTACCCTCACATTTTATTATAAAACTCAGATGACTGTTTTTGAGATCTTTTGACCGTGCTCTAGGAATTTAGGAAGAACACTGAAGAGTATCATTTTCTGGTGCTATCTGAAATCTTGGAATGACATACTCAAAAAAACACAGATTATAAATTTAAAGAACAAAATACATTATTGGAATTGATGTACGAACACAATAGAACTACAAACAATTTGATGGGATGTAGAAAAATATAGTGAATCATTTTGAAACAATCAAATTTAGTAAGAATGCTCTATTTACAGTACTTAATTACTTTTGCTTAATTTTTCTTAATCTTACCCCATAAGGCAGGGATCAGCAAACTGCGGCTCTGGAGCTGCATGTGGCTCTTTCCTCCCTCTGCTGTGGCTCCATCACCGGTCGGCGCCACAATTTTGAATGGAGCTTCCAGCGGGGGTGGGGAGAGAAGCACAGCGCACCAGAAGACTCTATGGCAAGGGGAGGGTTTCCCAGTTGTCTCCACAATTGATAGGGTTTTCGATTATGATAGGTAGAGGAAAAAGTATGCTGCGCTAGGAGGAGACTGGTGGGGGAAGTTAGGACCTTTGTGGCTCCCGGTTTTTTTCTTGGGAAACGGGCCCACATGGCTCTTTGAGTGTTTAGGTTTGCCGACACCTGCCATAAGGGAATAGCATGATTGGGAAACTATTTTTAAAAAATCAGGCAATGTCATCCATCTCAATTCAGTAATGTTCCCTGTACTCTCTAGAACCAAACAAATGGCACGCACACTGCCATGTGGCATCTGGTAACAAAAAGTATGTCTTCAATCTTTAAAACTCTTTATCTAGTGAGAACTGCCATAATCGAAGGAATGCATTTGATTCCTAAATAAAATGCTGAGTGTTCTTTTTATTTGTTTTGTCTCACTCTGATAGGCTAATTCACTAGATTTACCCATAAATATATTTTATTGTACGAACAAAAAGGGGAAACTTGGTTTCAGTGGATGAGTTTGCAAAACATGATAGACCGGGCTAAATTGGAGTTTAGTTTAATATAAGATGTAAATTCAACTGTTGTGTCAGTGTGTTGGATAAACTAGGCGATGTGATTTCTTTTTGCCATTTGTGAACAAGTTTAGTGTATTATGTGTATGTAGATCATATGCAATCCCAGCAGTAAATCATTAGGTCTCTAATAGCGTTATTTCAGCAAACTGAAACCTTCCTCCTGACCACCGTGCAAGCTGTTAAAATTTTGAGCACCCCAAATACAATAGTTGCTGCACATGAGGCCAGTAGATGAGATCAGGATGAGATGACAGGAATGCAAAGAAATGGATACAATAGCATTATTAATATATTAGAAGATAAAGAGAATGCAAATAAGAAAAGTTTTAAGATGTAAAATATATAGTTGATAAGGAAGAAATTATTTTGAATGTATCTTAACTTTCTGTTGCTCATATAGTTCATATTTTCCATATGGGAGAATCTGATGGTGGATAATTTGAGATATGATACAATACATTTCTTTTAGCTTCTCTATGGCTTCCTTTACTCTTAAACATTTTAATGACTTCTCCTCACCCAACAAGCAGATCATTACTGCTGCACCATGAACATTTCTTTTAATCCAGTTTTGGTTTTGAGAGCTGGTAGTGTATATTGGTTGGCTAAGACTAAAAGATTCTCAGCCTGTGGACTTCAGAAACACAGAAGATAACCCCTAGTATGATTTGAATTTATTTTAACAGCCAGATGAAATCTTATATGACATGGTGATCGCAGGTGTTGTATTGCTGCTCCTGTCGTATATAGTGAGCCACAGAAGATTTACATACCCTGTTTCCTTGAAAATAAGACCTCCCCGGATAATAAGCCCAATTGGGCTTTTGACTGCATGCACTAAAATAAGCCCTCCCCGAAAATATTGCAACACAGCTGCAGCCATGAGGTGACCATGCTTGCCACCTCCTGCACCTCAAAAATAATAAGACCTCCCCGAAAATAAGGCCAAGTGCTTATTTTGGGAGTCAAAAGAAAATAAGACCTTGTCTTATTTTTGGGGAAACACGGTAGTCTAATACTAGGAAATGTTGCACTGGGATAAGATTCTCCTAAATAACCTTGGCAACATTGGCAGCAATGGGAAACTATTGAGTTTCGTACATCCACCATCAGCTTATCAATTGGTCTTAAGCAATTCCCATTCTTTCAGCAATATGCAGATAATAGCTCATGAGAAAATGTATGAAGCTAAAAAACAGTAGAGTTTGCCTGGTTCAATTGAGCCAGTGTTCTAAACATACACAAACCATAACTAGCAACATAGGCTAAGTTTGCAATGCTCATAAACATAGCCAGTTTATCTCTCAGTACTCTAAATGAGAGAAATATGAATTCCCTCACCACCCATATAGACATACCAAAGTTTTTCAGCTATGGCTTTGGAATTTTGACAATACTGTCATTATTACAAGGTTATGGGAAGAAGCTCTTCCCTTTTGTGTTACACATAACCATTGAAACGTGTCTACTTGGAGGAAAGAATGGGACGACTAAGTGAGTTGTCCCATTCTTGACACAGTTGGTCACTGTTGAAATTGTTAGTGACCGCAGAATTTAAAAACCCACCCTGAATTTGTTACTAGAAAATAACATCAGTAAGCATTGTCTGCCAACTCCTTAATTTGATTTAATGTCTGTTCTAACAATCGCACTAGGTGGTACCAGTCAGTTTCTCAGTTCTGGTCAGTGATGATCTTGATTTGTCCCGGAGTAGATTCTTGATGTTTGTCTTGCTGCTTCAGAACTATGGCACAGATCAAAAGTCAAGATATAAATATTGGTTCTTCTTCAACTTCCAATGTTCTATCCCTAAAGCAGAAATTTCCAATGGGGTAACAACATGCAGGAGAAACATGTTGGAAGTAGACTCATTCAAGAGTGGCAGGGCCAAGGAAGACACAAAAATGATTCTTGTGCTGAAAAGTTATCCAGGAATCTGAAGCTGCCTTGAATCCCCTTTCTGTAATACGATTAACCAAAACAGATCCTGCATTTGTCTTTCAAGTGTGGCAGTGGGTTTAAGATAGGTAACAAATTATCTCCCTTCCCACAATTAAGTCTTAAAATGCTGTTTTCAGGAACACAACCACAGAGCATTCACTTCAATGAAAGGGGACAGATATAGGATCAGGCAATTTCCTTTTCCATTGTGCAAATCTTCACATTGAACAATGTGTGGCAGATTTCAACTTGTAAGGGATCTTTCTTTCTGCCTCTGGAAATAGACATTTAAAGGGTTTTTTCTTAAATGTTTTGCAGAGGCAGCCACCTTTTGGCAATCTCAACCATATATAATATACATATATACAGCATCATGTTACAGAAGCACTTTTTGTTGCCAATCCTTCCATTTTTTGACAAAGTGGGTGCTTTCTCTTTTTTTTCTCTGCTCCCAATTTAAGGAAGAAAGTCTGGGTTTCTAAGAATATTTTGATGAGGAAGCAGACACATTGCCCTTTTGCATCAAGCTGGATAAATGGTTCAGTTGCCCTCCCCACCTGCTGAAATCAAGCCAAAGGGGCTTGACTCAAGATGTTTTGTCCGCCCAAAATCTCCTTCATAGACATTTATAAGATGTCTCAGCTGGGGCTATGAGCAGGGCTGGGCTCTGTGCTGTCGCTCACCAGACACTCATTGGATTTTAAGCTAGCTAAAGATTTGCAGCTAGGCAGTGAGGCCAAAGATCCACAGAGGCCCAACATTGATGGAGTTGGGTCCTTTCCTGCAAAGAGAAGAAGAGAGGGAAGGTTTTAAAATGAGTGTAGACCATCTCTGAGAACATGGCTGGCCTATACTCCATCACTCCATAACAGCTAGATTAAAAGCTAAAACTTCCCCTGTGTGTTGAATTTCTACTTTGCTTACAAAAGAAATCTATTGATAACTTTTGAAGAGTCTGAGGCTGCATATGGCGGGCACCTAGCACCACATTCATTAATTTGTTAATACATTATTAAGAACTCCTCAATAAAAGTTCATTAACTTTATTGAAAGATTAAAAATGTAGAGCTTAATCCAAAAAAACAGCAGTTGTAACTTGAAAAATTAATTACACATTTGTTTTAGAGAGAGAAAGCCAGAAGGCTGGCATTGCATAAGATGGATGTCCATGTTACTTGGAAGACTGAGAATGCAAAACAGAATTATGATCCTGCAAAGAAGCCAGTCTTCTGTATGTTATTGTTATGAATGTGCCTCTTGATTGAGAAGACAAATTTCAAGACAAAATGCAAATAATTGCAGATAATTTCATCTTGGCATCAATTTGGAACTATATATGCTATATCCAATGTTTTGTCCTGAACATCAATTTAAGATGATTCTAATGTCTTAATAATTCAAACAACAAACATAATTGTTTTAAGCATAAAATATAAAAGGCTATTGAATTCTAATATATTCAGGGAGGTGGGAGTGGGAGGCACCGTTTTACAGTGGTTCTCCTACCTCTCAGACAGGTCGCAGTCGGTGTTGGTTGGAGGACAGAGGTCAACCCCTAGGCCCCTCAAATATGGGGTGCCACAGGGCTCGGTCCTGTCCCCCCTCCTATTTAATATCTACATGAAGCCACTGGGTGAGATCATATGCCGGCACGGGATTAAATATCAATATGTGGACGATGCACAACTGTATCTGTCCGCCCCGTGCCAACTCAGCGAAGCGGTGGAAGTGATGTGCCAGTGCCTGGAGGCTGTCCAGGTCTGGATGGGAATGAACAAGCTTGCACTCAATCCAGACAAGACAGATGTTGCCTCCCAAGGATAGTCCAGACATTCCATCCCTTAGCCTGGGGGGTGAAATCTTACACCCCTCAGAGAGGGTTCGCAACTTGGGTGTCCTCCTGGATTCGCAACTGACATTAGAACATCACCTGTCGGCTGTGACCAGGGGGGCTTTTGCCCAAGTTCGCCTGGTGCACCAGTTGCGGCTCTACCTGGACCAGGAGGCACTTCGAATGGTCACTCATGCCCTCGTCACCTCTAGGCTCGATTACTGTAATGCGCTCCACATTGGGTTGCCCCTGAAAAGTGTTCAAAGACTACAGTTGGTCCAGAATGCAGCCGCGCGAGCGATATCGGGTGTACCCTAGATACACCCGTTACACCCATCCTCCGTGAGCTGCACTGGCTTCCTATTGGTTTCCGAACGCGCTTCAAGGTGCTAGTCATTACTTTTAAAGCCCTACATGGCCTAGGACCTGGCTATCTGAGAGACCGCCTCCTGCCACATACCTCCCTACGACCAATAAGATCTCACAGGTTAGGCCTCCTCCGGGTGCTGTCGGCCGGACAATGTGGGTGGCGGCCCCTCGGGGGAGGGCCTTCTCTGTAGCTACTTTGGCCCTGTGGAACGATCTACCCGTAGAGATCCGGACCCTTTCCACTCTCTCGGCATTCTGAAAAGCCACTAAAACGTGGCTGTTCCGACAGGCCTGGGGCTGTTGAACAAGGTCCAGCCCCACCTAGACGGAATGTATGGTGTGTTGTTTTTAAAATTGTATCTTTTTATTTTTAACTTTTAATTTTATCTTGTTTCTGTAAGCTGCCCAGAGTCCTACGGGATTGGGCGGCATACAAATCTATTAAATTACTAAATTACTAAATTAGGGTAGTTTGAATAGAATTACATAATATGTATTGGAAAGTCAACTGGAACAAGGGAAACCCAAAGGGAGATGGAACAACAAAGCCTATTTTTGCTTTATTTCTAGATGTGAAGTCACTGACAAATCTGTAGACAAAGCTTAATGGGAAATGGAACTTCCGGTTTGTGAGGAACCACTGTTGTTAATTATTGGAATTATTTATTTCTTGAAACTAATAACTTTTTCATACATTATGCAGAAAACAGGAAGTGTGATTTCATAGTCTCAGCTTGATTTGAGCCAAGAATCTGTTTCTTGTGTAACATACTTGCCTTGGAAAATATTAATTATGGGACTCTAAAAATTTTCAGAATTGTCTTATCAGGGAGATGGATGGCCTATAAATTTAATAAATGTCCTTTGTGAGAGCCAGCATCCACATACATAGAAAGGAAAAGAAAATGAAGGGCAAAGGGTGTGATAAGCTGTGGCATGTCTTATTTTTTTAAAAGTAAGCCCTTTGGGGGTTTAACAAATACTAAACCACAAATGGTTGAACAGGACAATATGGTTGGGTTCGGAAAACATAAAGCCAAATGAAATGACCCAAGGGCTTTGAGTGATGTACAACTCCAAACCCAGGTATTTCCCAAGACCATACATACTCTTACCCAGTGGCCCCCAAGGCTCCCCTTCATGTTTCCCTTCACCCATCCGTTGTGAATCAGAACTCAAGCTTATTTCCGTGGAGAGTTGATCTGTGCTCATGAAGCTGTGCCTGGAAAAAAAGGGGAAAAAAAAGAATTGGGAGACATCTCTGAACTAAATCCCAGAACGTGTACATATCCAGTCTGGTATTATGATGATAACTGTTGAGATCTGCTGGCTCCTCTGTCCTACCTAACTTCATTTTAATATATAAATGATAGCAATAGTGAGTGGCTACAAACCACTGCTTTGTTTGAAAGTGACCATCTATCCAGAAAAAAAAAGGAAGGTGAATGTCAGAGGGCATCCTGGAAGCATCTTCACTTTGATTATTTATTTATTTTTGCAATGGATGGTTTATAATTGACCTTGGTCATGCCCATCACATGAGCCATGTTTAAAGAGCTCATAATTTGGTTTCATAATTCCAAAGGCACCCCTGCCAAGATTTGATATAGAAAGACTTGAGCAAGCTGCCAGAAAAACATCCCATAGCTATATAATTCTGATGTGTACAGGAAGCACATCTTAAAACAAGGCAACCTAGGTAGCTACTGAAGTCAGATAGCTAGACAGTTTTTCAGGCAGACTTTCAGTGACTTTTTAGCAACAATGCAACTATGGTTTGTAATTGCCCACCTCTGGCATGTTTTATTTCTTCACCAGTTTTTTAACCTTAAAAAAAAATCTAAAATGCCTGCATATGTAGGCTTTGAGTTCCTCATGTCACAGTGGAGTGTGTATGGGCTATACTGATTGCACCAGTGAGGCTAAAACCAATTTCATTTTATAGATGTACAATGACAATAAAGGCTATACTATACACTATGGATAATCCTTGAATATTATTGTTCTCCATTGATTCCCTTCTTTTTATTCTTGAACTCTTCTTTTGCTCAGCCAATTCTAATATTAAGTGGTTACAAAATTTTCTCAATGGGGAATAATTCATACTAATTTGCCAAATATAAAGTCAAGACAGCAAACAAATATCTTTTTCATCATTGGTCAGAATCAAACAGTGTAGGTCAGTGTTGTGCCTATTTCTTCATGTGGCAGGATTGCCAAAAGAAACCTGTTTCCATGAATAAAATGTTTCCTAGATAATGAAGTTCCACTCTAAATTAGGCAGTGACCTTAATCCTTTTCCAAGAACATCAAAGTTTGATGCTTTCATTCTGAAAAAGAATAATTTTTCTGCTTCTCTTTAAAAACAGATTGGCTATTTTAGTAAGGCAAAGTGAAACCAGAGTAAAGCTAGAAGGGATTTATTATGGTTCAATTATTTGCTTAAGTTGACCTAGACCAAGCAAATAGAGAATAGATGTGGAACAAAGATAGGCAATTCTTTAGTGGAAAGATACTACACAAGTTCTGGGGCTTGTGAAGAGTTGTGATAAACAAGTTAGTGATGAAAACGGAAACGGGGGGAAAGATTAAGTTATTTTTCATAAATGTTAAACTTATTGAAAAGTGTAAAACTTATTCCTTGTCTTGAAATGGAAGAAACCCACAACACAGATTTTCAGCAATTGTGCTAAGAATGCAAGAGATCTTAGAGAAAAGGTTACATCTTTTAGACACACACTGACCTCCTGAATATCTTAGCTTCTGCGTGGCTTTCATTACCGTTCAGAGTACCCAAAGAGGGCCACTGGTTCACCAAGGGTGCGGACATCTCCTTGGAGAGTTGGGCAAACTGGCTGTTGTCTGAAGGAATGAGGCCTGTCCTGAGGGCAGAGCAGGAGGAGGGAAATCTGATTGAGGAGGAGGGAATGCAACCTGTCAGCTCAAGGCAAGGAACCAGGGAAAAGCACTGTGTACACCACCCTCAGAATCCAGTTTTAACAAACCTTAGAACCCCCACCCCCCCGGCCTCACAGGACAAGGGGAAATGGATTCCATTTGGGCCTATTTATTACTGGCAAGGAGAGTATATGGCGTTGGGTCTTACTTACAGCTGCTCTTGCAGTTCCAGGATGATGCCTTCCAATTCCCGTTTCTCTAACTGATTCTGCACTTTCACCTCTTCCAGCCGTAACTTCAGGCGTTTGTTCTCTGCCTCCAGATCCTTGAGTTGTGACTCTCTCAACCGAACTAGCTCTTCTAGGTAGCCCTGAGACACAGCAAATGAGGGGGAAAGGGAGAAAAGTTAATTCCTATGCAGTAAAACAATTGAATTGCCACAAAATTAATGGATTATTGGAATAAACTGCAAAAACAGCCAATAAGCAAGAATTTTTTTAAAAAATGACTCTTGTCCATGAATTGCTAACCCCTTTTTTAGACTACAGATGTAGTAACCTTCAAAAGTTGTATTATGCTGGATCATGGGGAAAGCTAGGGAGTTCCAGAAAAATATCCACTGCTTCATTGACTATGCTAAAGCCTTTATTTGTGTGGATCACAACAAATTGTGGCAAGTTCTTAAAGAGAGGGGAGTACCCCACCATCTTATTTGTCTCTTGAGAAATCTATTTGCGGGTCAAGAAGAAACAGTAATAACTGGACGCAGAACCATTAATTGGTTCAAATTTGGGAAAGGAGTCTGGCAAGGCTGTATACTCACTATTTAACTTATATGCAGAGCACTCATGAGAAAGGCGGGGCTAGATGAATCAAAAATTGGAATTAGGATTGCTGGGAGAAATATCAACAATCTCTGATATGCAAATACCACCACTCTAATGGCAGAAAGTGAAGAGAAACTAAAGAGCTATGGCAAATCTAGACAGCATACTAAAAAGAAGAGACATCACCCTGCCAACAAAAGTGCATATATTCAAGGCTATGGTTTTCCCAGTTGCAATGTATGGCTGTGAATGTTGGACCATAAGAAAGGCTGCGCGCCAAAGACTTGAGGCCTTTGAACTATGGTGCTGGAGAAGACTCCTGCGAGTCCCTTGTCTGCAAGTGATCAAACCGATCAGTCCCAGAGGACATCAACCCTGTCTGCTCTTGAGAAGGCCAGATCCTGAAGATGTAACTCAAATACTTTGTCCACCTAATGAGAAGGAAGGACTCACTGGAGAAGAGCCTAATTGTGGGAAAGATTGAATGCAAAAGAAGAATGGGCTGACAGAGAATGAGGTGTCTGGATGGAGTCGCTTAAGCAGTCAAGGTGAGCTTAAATGGACTCCAGAGGATGGTAAGGACAAGAAGACCTAGAGGAACATCGTCCATGGGGTCGCGATGGGTCAGACATGACTTCGCAGCTAACAACAATAAAAGTTGTTTTAGGACTGAACTCTCTAGCATATCAAAACTAGTAGTAATAAATCAATGAACCAACAGGTAGCTAAAAATCTTAGCAAGTATAAGCCTTTCGAAAGCAAATTAAAAGTATTGCACCAAAATATATGTTTTCTATACCAGGTAATCTTTAAAAAGGACATTTCAAAGTTCTGCATTTCAAATGCAGAAGATTGTTCCCCCTTGTGTTTTTTACAAAGGGAAGCATAAAGAAGAATTTCTGAGGGAAGTGTGTGTCTTTAGGGCATAGCAATAGGAGATATGAAATGATTTAAAGCCTGGCAAAAAGTATTTTGTGGAGTTAGTTATAATCAAAGTTTTTTAGAACAGCCTTTCCCAACCTGTTGTTCCTTGGGTGCATTCCTTGAGAAAGAGGGGGAGGGGGATAGGAAACTAAACATATATTAAGAATTGTCTGTCTGGTAAGGTAATCAATATACTTTAATTAACCCCTGGTAATATATTCTGAACAGATAACTATCTTAGCCTATTGCAAAATTTCCTGTAATCTAGTGACTTCCAATTATATTGGACTACAATTTTTATGTCACCAAACACTGCCCATAATCCAATACATTTAAAGTCACCAATTTAGAGGAACCCCACCATCTGATTTTTCTGAATGGGAAGTTCCTTCCTCAATACAAATACCACCTTGAGAGCAAAAATTTTCCATATGGTACAGTCATGTAGAAATCCCTCTCCATGTCTACTCTGCTTCCATTAGCTCTTTCCCAAGGAAGTTTTATTTATATCTATTAAATTCTCATCCCTGTCTGCAAAATCTTCCCTTGATTCTTTTTTACTTCAGAAAGCTGATTTTAGAAGTCCTGTGGAGCACAGGAGGGACTCCTTTGTCAGTTGACTCCCTCTAAGGCTAGAGCACTATTTCTAAATCTCGCTCCAATCTCAGCTGTACAACCGTGAACATTTCCTTTGCCCTTTGAGATATCTTGCTTTTATGTCAGGTGTAGATTTGACCCTCAGAGCCTTATGCTCATGCTTGAACTCCAGGTACCTTTTGTGCATAGACGATGCGAAACTTCTGCTCTATCTTGCGCCATTTAATATACCAGCTGTCTTCTGCAGTCACTAATGGTAAGTAAGGGTGGTCAGGAGAGCTCTCTTCACTGGTGCTGCTCTCCAGGCTGTGCCGGTCCTCTTCATCACTTAGGTAATCATAACTAGAAAGATTGAAGTTTACTGCAAAAAAGCGACTGAAATGGGATGCACAACTGCCTGCTAGAGTCTTCCATGTCCATCTCAGGTTTACAGACAGCAGCACTATATTTTAGTGATCCTAATAAGAATGGATTGAGGAGTTTCTACAGGTTTTTTCACAGAATATCTTGTTTACCTGTCCGACATAGATATATCTAATCATTTCAAGTCCCAAGAATTCTGAAAACTTCAATTAAAAAAAATAACCTACAAAAAGAATGTTAATGCATTCTGTTCTACCTGTTCTCCTATTTATTTATCTTCAGGGGAACAGTTATTTTTGTTAATATGCAGGGATAATTTGTTCCCTGTCATCCTATGCAAATTTATGATCAGAAGGGATATAGTTAATTTTGCCACCTCAGTGGCACCTTCTCCAATTATGATGATGATAATGATAATGATGACGATCCAATCTGTCTTACATGTGGAGCCAGTTTAGAAGGTGTTCTTTTTTAAATGGGAGGTTCCTCTTTAAATTAAACATGCATCTCTTCAACTCTGAACAATCAAGTTTACATTTCTAGCCTTGGAGAACCTTCTGCCATCCTGCTCTGTAGCCTAATCCTAATGACACACAAGGCAACATTAGGAAATCACATTACCTCTGTGTAAACTTCAGATAGGGAGTATAGTCGATAACCACTGGTGTCTTACCATCCATAATTTCTCCTTTGAGGCAGAAACTGAAAAACAAACCAAGATTGGATTTAGTTATTTAAAGATCCCTCTCTCTCTCGAGTACCTACCACAGATAGTTTAGGGCAGTATCACAGTTCTAATATCAGTTGGGCACACATATCGCCACAATATTGTTTATTTGATTTTATGTTGCAAAGACAATCAAATGTAGTTCATTCAATAAGTATGTCATGGAAAATACAATGCTTACCCAAAGTAATAGTGCTCATCCAGACAAAAATGTTTATTTTTGAGGGCATCAATGTACCTGAAGTCTATAGCACTGAGACCAATCAGCATTCCTGTAAGGACAGTCGATTCTTCTCGTAACATTATTGCTCCATCATCATAAAATCTCCTACAGAGGAAGGGGTGAGGAAAGAGAGATGTTCTTGATTAAATAAATGAGGGTAAATGTGGTAAAAGATATGGGAGTTGTTATCCCATATCTCCCACCATGCTATTACAGGTAGTCTTCAACTTACAACCACAACAACCCAAAATTTCTGCTGCTAAGTGTGGCAGATGTTAAGTGAATTTTGGCCCATTTTGGTTAGGTGAGTCACTGCCGTTGTTAAATTAGCAACATGGTTGTCAAGTGAATATGGCTTCCCCATTGACTTTGCTTGTCGGAAGTTTGCAAAAGGGATTGATACAATCCCAGGACACTGCAACCATCATAAAGTTGAGTCAGTTGCCAAGCATCTGAATTTTGATCATGTTAGTATGTGGATGGTTATAAGTGTGAAAAATGGGCATAAGTCGCTTTTTTCAATACCTTTGTAATTTTGAGAGGCCATTAAATGAACTGTTGTAAGTCGAAAACCATTTGTATTACAAATATGGAACATATAGCTAGATTTACATATTTCTCCTTTAGAATGGAAAGGAATACACACAATGCATATAGACATATAGAATAAGGTCATCCAATGACAAAACTATTTATAAAAGATTACTTTATTGAAATAAGGCCTGCCATTGCCTCTACCATTCTTTTCACAGGAAACAACTCTTATTTACGTTTGTTCTTTTCTGGACAGTTGGGCACTTCTTAAATAAGTCCCCTAGCCACAGCAGTCCACTACTTTATATTTCAAGAAAAACATATGGGGACAATATATGTTCCCAGGCACATTCTTAAAGATTAAGCCAAAAGCAGATGCTTTCTGTTGTGGCCTGCCAGCAGAGCTGGCAGCTGATTCAGACAGTGAGGAGTTTGGGGAGGAACATAGGCCAGTCCTTGAGTCTGGGAAAGGCTCTGATGAAGGCTCTGTGACAGAGGCAGACAGGGGGCCAGAGCCATATGCCAGTAATCACTGTCTTCAGAGTCAGACATTAGTGAGGCAGACGATCAGCTGGAGCCTGTCCCCAGTGTGTACATGCATAGAGTTGCCAGACGAAGGGAACAGCTAAAGAACAGGGATCAACTTGGGAGCAAGGCCACAGGTGGAAGATGAGTGGCCCTTCCCAGAGGAAATAAAAGAGGAGCAAAAGGGGAGTGGAGTTTGCAGAATACAATTAGTTGGCTTAATTGGCTCGTGACTTTCTGAGACTCCTTGCCAAGTTTTGCAGATATCAGCCTGGCAGCTCTCTATGCCAAATAAAGTCTCTTGACTGTAAATCCTCCCTTGAAAGACTTTGCTGTATTTGAATCAGCAGAATTTACAGTAAATTAATAAAAGGGTTTTTTGTCGGGACCAGGAGTTTGCTTTATGCTCTCGGGAAACCTCGGTCAGTTCGCTTTCCTGGGCAGCCTGCCATCTGCAATCAAAAAACTAAAAACATCAAAGTCATCCAAAAATTCTGTATATACACTGTATATAAATCTGTATAACACATTTAGGTCCAAACAAACCCACTTAGTCAACAGTTTGAACATAAGACATTTTTGCATCATAGAGGCAAAGCATTAGGCATCGCTTTCTCTGTATATGATGTTAGCATCAAGCAATTCAAAAACTAGGCTAATGCCAAATATTGCACTATAAGAGCCTCTTGCCCTTTTAAAGGTAAAGGTCAAGGTTCTCCCACACATCCATGCTGGTTGTTTCCGGCTCCAGGGATGGTGCTCATCTCTATTTCTAAGCCAAAGAGCCAGCGCTGTCTGAAAATGTCTCTGTGGTCATGTGGCCAGCATGACTAAATGCCGAGGGCGCGTGGAGCACTGTTACCTTCCCACCAAAGGAAGAAGCTCTGTTACCTTCCCACTATTTTTCTACTTGCATTTTTACGTTTTTTTGAACTGCTAGGTTGGCAGAAGCTGGGACAAGTAACGAGACCTCATCCGTTATGCAGCACTAGGGATTTGAACCACTGAACTGCCAACCTTTCTGATCGACAAGCTCAGAGTCTTAGCCACTGAGCTACTGCGTCCTTTTTAGGCTTAGAATTTAAGATGCACAGATTTCCAGAAAAGTTGAGAGTAATTGTCTTGCACTTGCAGAATAGAAGTTCATTTATGACTACTATATATTGCAGAAGAAAAATAACAGCGGAATTGTTTTATACCGAGTACAAGATTTCCAAACTGGGGTCCACTTTTTGAGATTTTGAAATGTTTAATTACATGCATCTAAGTTTACACTGTATTTATATTTATGAGCTTGGGACGGTTTTTTCCTTCCTATTTAATAGAATGTGTAGGCCTATATGAGCTCCTTTGTATAGTTGCAATTTTGGTTGGGAAAGTAACTAGAGACTTGGGATACAGACCTACCTGATCAGATGAAAATGGAGCAAAGGAAAGGGGGGTGACTATTTGGTGGAATAGGGACACGGTGGCTCAGTGGCTAAGACGCTGAGCTTGTCGATCAGAAAGTTGGCAATTCGGTGGTTTGAATCCCTAGCACCGTAAACAGAGTGAGCTCCCATTGCTTGTCCCAGCTTCTGCCAACCTAACAGTTCAAAAGCATGTAAAAATACAAGTAGAAAAATAGGAAGCACCTTTGGTGGGAAGGGAACAGCATTCCATGCGCCTTCAGCGTTTAGTCATGCCAGCCACATGACCACAGCGCTGGCTCTTTGGCTTTGAAACAGAGATGAGCACTGCCCCCTAGAGTCAGGAACAACTAGCACATATGTGTAAGGGGAACCTTTACCTTATTTGGTAGCAGCACAGATGTTCTTACCTGGTTGTTCTAGTATCCCGAAGTGCTGTTGCAATATACTCAGACATGCGCTTCTCCATCAGGGCCACACGAATCCATGCCCGGCCCTAAAACAAAAAGTTTGCTAGAACAGGCAGCACTACAAAAATTGTTCATTGTATATGAACATGGACTAACTCAACACAAGATTCTGACCAATGCTGAAAAAGATTTATATCTATTTCAAACCGAACCTGTACACGAAGTAAAGATAGCTCGGAAAAATCTAAGGAAAGCGGGATAACAGCCAAATAAAGGTTCCTATTGTGACATTAAGTAACTTAATCCGCTGCTGTTTCCAAATACATACCTTTTTTAAAGTCAGTATGTCTCACTCCTCAACTTATGACCATTTGTTTAATGGCTATTGAAAGTTACGACGGTGCTGAAAGATGTGAGTTACAACCAATTCTCATGCATCCTCACAGTCTGCATCTTCAGTCACAAAATCAAAATTTGAACACTTGGCAACTTGTACACACATTACATACCCACACACAGACCCCCACACTCACACGTATCAGTGTCCTGAAGTCATGTGATTCCATTTATAACATTCCCAAGGGTGTGTGTGTTTCTGACAAACAAAGTCAATGGCGGAAGCCAGATTCCCTTAATAACCACAGCAAAAGCGGTCATAAAATTGAGCACAACTCATTTAATGACTATATTGCTTAGCAACTATAGGAAATTTTGTTCTCAGTTGTAACTTTCCTGTTTTTATAGAACTGATTTTCTGACAAGTTATATTTAAGGTAATAGGTTCTCCTCTTCTCTCTCTTCTTCTTCTACTCAGCTTTTTCTCAAATGGACCAGTAGCCACAGAAAGAAATTTCAGAAAGCCATGGCGCCTCTCCATCATTTCCCCAGAATGCTGGTATGCAGGATGATTGCACAATGAAGCCAGCTGAATTCTCTCCCTCTGGAATTTGGTTTCACAGAATTGACTCCCTTTGAGCTAAAAGTTTTGGAAAGCTGAAGAAGAAGGAAATCCAGCCCTTGATCTCATTACATGCCCACACAGAAATGAGACTGAGAACAAATAGGATTGAGGGGGGAAAAAGAAACAAGATCTCTCCATTCTCAGCCACCTACTGTTTTACCACGGAATGTAGGAAAAGAGAACAAATGGGTTCCTCTTTCTTGATCTGGTGATTTAAAAAAGTTTTTGGTTGGCCTTTTGTTCTCTTCCCACATGCTATGCCTGATGTATGGGGCCAGGAGACTCTGCAACATACAAATAGGTCCTTTTATCTTTCTTTTCTTGAGTTGCAGTAGAGCCAATATGTTTACTTCTCACACCTCAGCGTTGGCTAAGGAAGGGAACAAAGAAACTCAATTTATCCTATTTTTAAAAATTCCCGAAGGCTATAGTGAGGGTGGGGATGGGAGTGGTATTTATGTATATATCAACAACAGTAAAAATACCCACAAGGTGTATGCTGCACAATTAAGGCTCTACCACTGTGGTGTTTTGATCATGGTATGGGATGACAATCATCATGTTGACTTTTCCTACCTCCCAGCATATGTTTATGAGTGTCAGTGTGCTATCCTGGAGGATGCCTAGGCAGAAATCTCAATTATGACAGAACATTTAGGCCTTAACCTTTTATGCCCATTTTCTTACAACAGTATATTGTAGCTCTGCCATAAATAAATATAAATGACAAAGAACCCATACAAGGTATTAATGTTTGCCTTATTATTTTTGCCTTGGTTGGAAGCAGATTCATCATCAGTTCTCCATAGCAAAACAACTAGTTAATCCCACAGTATAGACGTCATTCTCAGAAAAGATGCTGCTCACTGCATCTGTTTCCAGATGCAATGTGTGTTCAAATCAATGACTTGTGGGAATCTGAAGCCATGATTTTCAACAAGAGGAGATAATTCACACAGTGGTGTTTCTGTTGGCCACAAGTAGACAACAGAAACATATATAAATTCAGGAAACTTACCTGAATAAACTCAAAGGTAGTTGATAAGTCACTGTAGACATAACAGACATATTCAAATAAAACAATGAGTTACTAAAATTAATAAAAAATAAAGTTTTATCTCTCTGATTTGAAAAGTGAGTTCCTTAACTCTCAATCTTAAACTCCATTGGTAATAAAGAGTGAGCAATTCAATCATTGAAGTTTGCATTTAGTAATAATAGTGAGCATCAAATAAATGTGGTGGGAAATTAAATAAGAGATGAAAAGCTTCCATGTCATGTGTTGGAAAGCAGTACAGTACAGCAATACAAATTAATTAAAGACGAAAGCCCATTGACCTGATTTTTACCTGTTTTTAAAAGATTCTTCCCAGCTATCTTTATCCTATAATGCAGATTCACATCAAATGCAAGTATATCAAATACTGTGGACAACAGAATTCCTTTCTAAATGTTTGATTTATAGCTATGTTTCAGACAGAAAACTAACACAAACTGAACATTGTCAAATGATTTAGAAAGGTAGGACTAATATCAAACATAACACAAGAGAAGGTAATGTGTCCAACTTTAAAAAGAAATTAGATACTTTTTCTTTTCGAGTACTTCCATTAACCATGTGGTTCTTTCAATTTTGTGAAATGTATACCAAAAATATTGACTACCAAATTTTGCTACATCCTGGACCAATGTAGCACAGATAAATGCTTGCGTTTTTAAAAACCATTATTAAAACTCTTATTACTTTTCTTCCTATATTGCTATCTGCATATATAGTCAGATGCACAGCTGCAGGGAAGGTAAGCTGGGTTAAGGGCAGGCCCAAAGAATTTTGTCAAGTGAGGTAAAAGTCAAGATTCTTTCCAACACCATCCCACATATAGAAATAAACTGGCAATTGACTAGCAACCTCCATAGTATCAAAAGGCAATGTGTTAGGAGGTAGGGCAGGCTGTATAGCATCAACAGCTTCACACACCTGGCTGTCATTCACAGCCCCCAGCATCTATTGCCTGAAGTGGCCACTTAGCTATATGTAATGGCAGTGTCGGCCCAACAGGGCTTCCCTCAGTCCCTGAGATCTTCTGACCTTAGCCCTGGAGGAGCTTATGTTTTCCATGTTTTCAATACTACTGACGCAGTTATTTGGGACTTTGTTGCATGCCAGGCGGATGTAATCCCAGAAGCCACGTTGTCCATCAGAGCTAAACCAACTGGCAGGACCTAGGAGGAAGCAGGGAGGGAAGGAGGGGAAAGACTTGTAGTGTACTGAAGACAATACCGATCAATAATGAATGGCTGTCTATTAGCTGCTACTTGCTAAGGAGTCTAATCATAAATCTATAATAGATGCATATTAACATTTTTATGTATACACATTGCTTCTTCATCCCTAGTGTATTAAAACTTTTTAAATTTCTAGTCTAGTCAATGACCAATATAAAGTATTTTGACCAAATTCCTTTATCAAAGTTCACCAGAAAACAGGTCTCTCACTAATGGTAGATCTCAGGGTGTATAGATTACATCACAGAAGTGAGTACATCCCTCACATTTTGTAAATATTTAAGTATATCTTTTAATGTGACAACACTGAAGAAATGACACCTGGCTACAATGTAAAGTAGTGAGTATACAGCTTGTATAACAGTCTAAATGTGCTGTCCCCTCAAAATAATGCAACACACAGCCATTAATGTCTAAATTGCTGGCAACAAAAGCGAGTACACTCCTAAGTGGTAATGTCCAAATAAGGCCCAAGTAGCCATTTTCTCTCCATGGTGTCATGTGACTCGTTAGTGTTACAAGGTCTCAGGTGTGAAGGGGGAGAAGGCGTGCTAAATTTGGTGTCATTGCTCTCACTCTCTCATACTCGTCACTGGAAGTTCAACATGCACCTCATGGCAATGAACTCTCTGAGGATCTGAAAAAAATGAATTGTTGCTCTACATAAAGATGGCCTAGGACTAGGCTAAAAGAAGATTGCCAGGACCCTGAAACTGAGCTGCAGCACTGTGGCCAAGACTATACAGCGGTTTAATAGGACAGGCTCCACTCAGAACAGGCCTTGTCATGGTCGACCAAAGAAGTTGAGTACCTGTGCTCAGAGTCATATCCAGAGGTTGGCTTTGGAAAATAGATTTAAAAGTGCTTCCAGCATTGCTGCAGAGGTTGGAGGGGGGGTCAGCCTGTCATTGCTCAGGCCATATGCCAAACACTGCATCACATTGGTTTGCAGGGCTGTCATCCCAGAAGGAAAGTTCTTCTAAAGACGATGCACAAGAAAGCTCACAAACGGTTTGCTGCAGACAAGCAGACTAAGGACATGGATTTATGGAACTATGTCCTGTGGTCCGATGAGACCAAGATAAACTTATTTGGTTCAGATGTTGTCAAGCGTGTGTGGCAGCAACCAGGTGAGGAGTACAAAGACAAGAGTGCCTATAGTCAAGCATGGTGGTGCGAATGTCATGGTCTGGAGCTGCATGAGTGCTGCCGGCTCTGGGAAGCTACAGTTCATTGAGGGAACCATGAATGACAACATGTACTGTGACATACTGAAGCAGAGCATGATCCCCTCCCTTCGGAGACTGGGCCACAGGGCAGTATTCCAACATGACAACAATCCCAAATACACCTCCAAAACAACCACTGCCTTGTTAAAGAAGCTGAGGGTAAAGGTGATGAACTGCCCAAGCATGTTTCCAAACCTAAACTCTATTAAACATCTGTGGGGCATCCTGAAATGGAGGTGAAGGTCTCTAATATCCACCAGTTCCTTGACGTTGTCATGGAGGAGTGGAAGAGGTCCAGTGGCGAAGTTCTGGTGAACTCTATGCCCAAGAGGGTTAAGGCAATTCTGAAAAATAATGGTGGCCACATAAAATATTGACACTTTGGTCCCCATTTGGACATTATCACTTAGGAGTGTACTCACTTTTGTTGCCAGCAGTTTAGACATTAATGTCTCTGTGTTGCATTATTTTGAGTGGACAGCACATTTACACTGTTATACAAGCTGTATACTTACTACTTTACATTGTAGCCAAGTGTCATTTCTTCCATTTTGTCACATTAAAAGATATACTTAAATATTTACAAAATGTGGGTGAGTGAACTCACTTCTGTGATATATACAACAGGAATCACAGAACAATTCCATTGCTGGCTAAAAAAAATACAGCACATATATAGCATCATAACAATTTGGGATGGATGGGAGTGGAAATGTTTATCAATGTCAAAATCACTACTTAATCCTTAATTCTACTTAATGTACTTAATTCTAATTATATATCAGATATTATTTAGAAGGTAGATTTTGAAATTGCATCAGAAAACACGATCAGTCCCACATCCATTATTATACATGATACTGCCTGTCATACCTTGGGGAGACCCAGGGAAGAGAAAGAGAACAAGGCAGGTGACAATTTTCATAAGGTGCCTATTCAGACATATCCTTTTCTCACTTTTTACAGGGCTCCCACCACCAACTGCCTTTGCAGAAAGAAGTGTACAGAACAGTTTTAGTTCTTAAAAAATAAAATAAAACTATTTTTTTATTTACATGTAAGTATTTATATCTTGCCTTTATTTTGTACAATTCAGGATAGAGTATATAAAGTTACCCAACCAGCTTTCATGCCTGCAGAGGACAAGATTTTAGCCTTTTAGTTTCTAGTTCAGCATCTTATTCAAATAATTGTGTTTTGGGAAGACACAAATAATAGAAACAGCCTGTTTGCTTAGGCTCTAAAATACTTGTTGAAGCCCTAAGACAACAACATTTCCTGGTTGCTCTTAATGGTGATCAGTATAAGATCAATAAATCAATATATGGCAGAGAGCTATGAATGGATACAACCTTTGGCTTGATTCAGAAGAGTTTTATTTATATTTTTAGACCCTTCCATCCATCCATCCTATTCAATGTTTATTTCTTGACAATCACCATCTCTTAACATAATTTCTTTAGTCTTTCAGAAAGCAATAATTTGATCTATATATTACAGATTGGATTGATAAGAGTGACCCTGAAGCAAACAGAGTTATCTGCTTACCAATCAGAAGGATAAAATACTATATTGCACTGAAACATAATCCAAGTTTATGAAAGGCTCGAAAGACTGGAGAAGCATATACCAAGTGTATGCTGAGTTATAATGAGGGATATGGAGATCAATCACTGTTTTATCAAACCATTGTTTTTAAAAGATATTTAAGCTCAGTCTTGGACATTTCTATTTCAATATATTGACATCAGTGGGACTTATATTAAAAATTCCATTTTATGATTCTATTCTATGTAGGGTTTTTTAAAAATCCAATCTTATGTTGGATACGTAAGGAATCTAAAAGGGGATTCCTCTATTTTTAGCTCAAAAATTTGCAGGCATCAGTCATGCATAGGCTAAGCAGCAATGTATGAGCTCAGCAGTTTTTGCTTAGCTCCACATATAAAATTTGCAGTGATGCAGATTAGCACCACCACCACCACCACCACCATCATCATCCTTTTCTTCCACAAGATACGTTTATTTGACCTACCATGTTCCCCTTTGAAACGATGGCTGAGTATATGCTCTAAAATCGCAGCAAAGTTGACAAACTCTTCGGATGAGTCATCAATGGGTTCTATCGTATATTTTTCCAATAAAGTCTTCACAGAGAATCTACAATTGAATGTAAAAAGGAAACAGAATAGAATTTAAACAGAAATGCTGTTTAAACAGAATTAAAAGGAAAAAGAAGCCAAACCACCAGATATACGGTAGCTTTTTTAATTCTTTGTAAAATAAGAGCATAAGACAAAGTTCTTCCTTTTCCAACAATGGACTGAGCCTTTGCTCATAAAGTAGCAGCAAAAGCTTGGGCACAGCCTCAGCGAGGTAGCTTCTGACACTCATTATATAGCCTGTTGTTCCCATGCTTCTTGCTCAGCAAATAAAAGCTTTTAGAAACATTTTTGCCTTCCCTGCCAAACCTGGTACTGTCAATGAACATCAGTCGTGTCTTCCACCATCAGAATTCTGTGATGAAATGTAGGTTTTGCATTTTAAAAATATCTGCCTTAATCACTGGTCATTAAAAAATACTGCTATTTAGGAAATGGAGAGCTTGAGACTTCTATTGAGAATCCTGGTAGTAGAAGTGTTCAAATTAGTGAAAAATAACTTGGTCTACATAAGCACATGGGGTGGGGGGAAGAGAGATCAATGGGTCAGGCTTCAGGTACCGGAAGCTCATCCCTTCCCAAACTGGAATAATATCCTTTCAGGGAGAAATATCAACAACCTCAGATATGCAGATGATACCACCCTAATGGCAGAAAGTGAAGAGGAACTAAAGAGCCACTTGATGCGGGTGAAGAAGGAGAGTGCAAAAGTTGGCTTGAAACTCAACATTAGAAAAACTAAGATCATGGCATCTGGCTCTCTCAATTCCTGGCAAATAGTTGGGGAAGAAATGGAGGTAGTAACAGATTTTATTTTCCTGGGTTCCAAGATCACCGCAGATGGGGACTGCAGCCAAGAAATTAAAAGACACTTGCTCCTGGGGAGGAAAGCTATGGCAAATCTAGACAGCATACTAAAAAGCAGAGACATCACCCTGCCAACAAAAGTGTGTATAGTCAAGGCTGTGGTTTTCCCAGTTGCAATATATGGCTGTGAAAGTTGGACCATAAGAAAGGATAAGTGCCAAAGAATTGAGGCCTTTGAACTATGGTGCTGGAGAAGACTCCTCTGAGTCCCTTGGACTGCAAGACAATCAAACCAGTCAGTCCTAGAGGAGATCACCCTTAGCTGCTCTTTAGGAGGCAAGATGCTGAAGATGAAACTCATATACTTTGTCCCCCTAATGAGAAGGAAGGACTCACTGGAGAAGAGCCCAATGCTGGGAAAGATTGAGGGCAAAAGAAGACGAAGACGACAGAGAATGAGGTGGCTGGATGGAGTCACAGAAGCAGTAAGTATGAGCTTAAATGGACTCCAGAGGAGGGTAAAGGACAGGAAGGCCTGGAGAAACATTGTCCATGGGGTCACGATAGGTCGGACATGACTTCACAACTAACAACAACAACAATTGTAAGCTTTCTTATATTTATCTGCTTCTTTGTTTCTCCTCCTGTAAAATGAGGGCAATTTGGATTAACCCAACTTTTACCTGTCCTTATTTGGAACAAACATAACGATGATCATTTAAACATGTTCTGGTACACTAATATATTATTACATTATTGCAAATGTATTATGTTTCAATAGTGTGGCTATTAAGCAAGCAACGAACAAAAACGTGGCAGATTTTTATTCTAAGCAACTTTGGGGAAATTATTGAACAGATTGTTATACCCAGTAATGACTTTAAGCAGCAGTGCATTAAGGAATACTTAAAACTTTCTGGCATAATTCTGATGAGACTTATAGCAATATCTCTAACCAGATTTACACAAAATAAGTATATCAATACTCCTTAAGCACTCCATTGCAAACTAATATTGGGTGATTGATATCATATATAAATTAAATTGTAAATAGCTCCTGAGAGTAACTGGTGCATTTCTGTGTGATCCATTTCTCTGGCCATAATTTCTTCTGAGTTTTACTGGATGCTGAGTAAGAGTGTAGCATCTGTGATTGAATTGGTCCCTCTTAAAAAATCACTCATCCTCAGAAGAGGGTGCCATTGGCATTTCTGCATGAATCACCTCTCCAGGCTGGCTTTCCACTAATTAGAAAACCTTTCCATATCATTGAATGGTAGTAATTAGGATTCTGTTAGGGCAGATCATTTCTATTTCTCCATATGTTAAAAGTAAACTCTTTTAAATTCAAATTGAAGTATGTGTACAAAAAAATAGAGAATTCCTTAGCTTTCAGGAGTCTGAGAAATATACTTTTACTCAGTGTTTCACTGTTCAACATTTTACAACTTATGTAAGTTGTAATTAAAGTATATTGTATGTTGATGTATTTTGCTTCTGTTTGCATCTCAAACTGCATATGCTTATAGTAGCAATAGCAGTAGACTTATATACCGCTTCATAGGCCTTTCAGGCCTCTCTAAGCGGTTTACAGAGAGTCAGCATATTGCCCCCAACAATCTGGGTCCTCATTTTACCCACCTCGGAAGGATGGAAGGCTGAGTCAACCCTGAGCCGGTGAGATTTGAACCGCTGACCTGCTGATCTAGCAGTAGCCTGCAGTGCTGCATTTAACCACTGCGCCACCTTGGCTCTTATACAACACTAAATGCATTATGTAATTCATTAAACATTATAGTCTGTAAACAAATTTTGCAGCTACCTAGCCAGGTATTCAAGTATGAATTGGAAAATCAAACTTAGGTTGTAGACTGTTCATCAAAAGTTCACACAAAATAATGTGAACATCAGAAAAAAAAATCAGATCTCTGTAAAGCAAAGATGAACTTACAAGGCTATAATGTATTTTGCCATTAAATATGCACCTGAAATTTGCCAGTTCTATCTAATAAAGGCTAATAGCAATTGATATCCCAAAATTTTTGGAAAGCTGAACATTCTTCTTGATTTTCATACGTTTAATTATTCCTTGGATTCAATTTGGCTGCTAACTTGATCTCCTATTTGGCTAAAAATCTAATATAAGCATTTTAGTTCAGGACAGCTTGAAAGAAGCAAGTGTGTATAATAGTATGCCTGAAAAATCCATTGAAGTTGGCAGTTAATAAGACTCAATCAATCAATCAATCAATCAATCAAGACTCCTGATTCAATCTTTATTTTTTAAAAAAATTAAAAGCAATATAAACAATTACTTGATCTACTGACAGTTAACTTCCTGCGATGCATTTGGCATTTAACCCATTCAGAATGTCCCTTGCTATTTGCTTTTTGGGCTGTTTTGCATAGCCTTTGCAATTTAATCTTTTTTTTTGTTTTTGTATTGGTTTTTCATGATCTCCTACCCATGCTGTGGCTGCAGTCCCTGAAAAAATATTCCTCAAAGTTCCATAAAAACATGAAATTGAAGCTAATTGAAAATATGATTTAAGTGATTCGAAAAAAGCATCAGATCCATTTAAATATTTAAATGAGCTGCTTTGCATTATATAGAAGCACGTGTGAAGCATCTATTTTCTTATTAAAGAAGCTGTATCTTTTCCCAGGTTGTCATGAAATTATTTGTACAGCCAGACAGAAATGAGTGTTTTTATCTATCTCTAAACTTCTACATTCTGTGAACTACTTGAAGATTGAAAATAATAACCCCAGAATTATCTGACCAAATTCTCTTTAAAAGTCAATGTTGTCATTCTTCAGATAGCAGTTAATTAGATGCTCTTAGAGAAATTGTGATAGTAATAGCTATCTACCCCTAGGCACCCAGAATATATACTATTACCATATCCAAGTAGGTAATACTGCATAATATCTTCATTAATACTGTATTTTATCTTCAATGATTAGGCTGAATTTGCTCAGAAAGTACCATTCAGAATGTTGCTGAATGTTATCAATCGAGTATTTATCAAGTTTCTTAACATATACACCTATTTTTAAAAGTAAAATGAAGAGAAGGATGAATAGTGTTAATGAGTATCACAATTTCTCATTCCTGAATGCAGCATTCAAAATGTAGCCCAGTGAAAAATGAAGCAATTGCCTTTTCACAGAATTGTCTCCCAAAGGTCAAGAAAAAATAATTAGCACATGTTCAAGATTCTCCACAAAGCCTGCCCCCCCCCCACCAAAGTACACTTTGTATATCAATATTCTTTCTGTGGTATTTTTGTTATGAAGTATGTCTGTCATATGCACATATATAGAGAGAGTTAGACATAAGACTAGCCTTATGTGTAACTAGCTAGAAGATGGCCTTGTTTGAGTTCAATGGGATTACGGCTAATTTAAATATTTGCTGATAATGTTTGGATCTTATCAGTCAAAATTACTTACCCTTTACTCTTTCTTCTAATTTATGTAAGCACTATATAAATTAAGAAAAAGAAAATGGGCAGAAAAAGCTTGTCTACATAAATGTTTGCAGTAGATTTTTTTTTTCTTCCGTGGAAACCATGAATACTTGTATTTAAAAACAGTGTGAATAATATTCAGTTTCAGTTTCAGTTTCAGTTTATTGGGATTTATATGCCGCCCTTTTCCCTGAGGGGACTCAGGGCGGCTTACAACCACAGGGGGGGGGGAGGGGGGGTGCAAGGTCAAAAACAAAACAATATGTGAACAAAGAAAGATAGTAAAACACAACTTTCATTCAACAATCAAACACTCGGGCGGGTGAATTGGAAGCCTATCCCCAGGCCTGCTGGGAGAGCCAGATCTTGAGGGCTGCGCGGAAGGTCTGGATAGTGGTGAGGGTACGGATCTCCATGGGGAGCTCGTTCCACAGGGTCGGAGCAGCAACAGAAAAGGCTCTCCTCCGTGTGGTCGCCAGTCGGCATTGACTGGCAGATGGGATTCGGAGGAGGCCCAGTCTGTGCGATCTAATTGGTCGATTTAGGGAAGTAATCGGCAGCAGGCGGTCTCTCAAGTACTCAGATCCACTACCATGGAGTGCTTTAAAGGTGGTCATCAGTACCCTGAAGCGCACCCGGAGACCAACAGGTAGCCAGTGCAGCTCGCGGAGGACAGGTGTAACGTGGGCGAACCGCGGTGCGCCCACTATCACTCGCGCGGCTGCATTCTGGACTAGCTGCAGTCGCCGGATGCACTTCAAGGGCAACCCCATGTAGAGCCCATTGCAGTATTCCAGTCTAGAGATCACAAGGGCTCGAGTGACTGTTGTGAGAGCCCCCCGGTCTAGGTAGGGCCGCAACTGGCGGACCAGGCGAACCTGGGCAAATGCCCCCCTGGTCACAGCTGACAGCTGGTGATCAAAAGTCAGCTGTGGGTCCAGGAGGACTCCTAAGTTGCGGACCCTATCTGAGGGGTATAAAATTTGACCCCCCAGCCTAAGCGTTGGTATATTAGCCAAATTATTGGGGGGGAAGCACAACAGCCACTCGGTCTTGTCCGGGTTGAGTACCAGTTTGTTAGCACTCATCCAGTTCTTAACGGCCTCCAGACCCCGGTTCATCACGTCCACCGCTTCATTGAGTTGGCACGGGGCGGACAGATACAATTGCGTATCGTCCGCATATTGGTGGTATTTTATCCCGTGCCTCCGAATGATCTCGCCCAGCGGTTTCATGTATATGTTAAATAGTAGGGGGGATAAGACCGAACCCTGCGGCACCCCATATTTTAAGGGCCTCAGGGACGATCTCTGCCCCCCGACCAACACCGACTGCGACCTGTCCGAGAGGTAGGAGGAGAACCACCGCAAAACAGTGCCTCCCACTCCCACCTCCCGCAGTCGTCGCAGAAGGATACCATGGTCGATGGTATCGAAAGCCGCTGAGAGGTCAAGGAGAACCAGGATGGACGCATAGCCTCCATCTCTGGCCCTCCAGAGATCATCGGTCAATGCGACCAAAGCGGTTTCTGTGCTGTAACCAGGTCTGAAGCCGGACTGGAAGGGGTCAAGATAGCTAGCTTCCTCCAAGGCCCGTTGGAGCTGAAAGGCCACCACCTTCTCAACAACCTTCCCGATAAAGGGAAGGTTGGAGACAGGACGAAAGTTGTTTAAAATGGCTGGATCTAACGATGGTTTCTTCAGGAGGGGTCTCACCACCGCCGTTTTAAGTACGGTGGGGAAGTGCCCCTCCCGAAGGGAGGCGGTGACAACCGCCTGGATCCAGCCATGTGTCACCTCCCTGCTGTTGGCAACCAGCCAGGAGGGACACGGGTCCAGAATACAAGTGGAGGCACTTACAGCTTGAATGGCCCTGTCCACATCCCCAGAGGCAACGTCCTGGAACTCAACCCAGAACTGGTGTGGCAAGTGATCCTCCTGTGTCTCAGCTGGATCTACTGCGGTGGAGTCCAAGTCCGATCGAAACCGAGCTACTTTGTCCGCCAAGAATTGAGCATAATCCTCAGCCCTACCCTGCAAGGGGTCTCCCGCATCCCTCCTATTGAGGAGGGAGCGGGTTATCCTAAACAGGGCGGCTGGGCGTGACTCGGCGGACGCAACCAAGGCTGAAATATATGATCTTTTTGCAGTTCTTAGTGCTCGGACATAGTCCTTGGTGCAGGTAGTTAAGAGTGCTCGGTTCGCCTCGGACCTATCGGACCTCCACTGGTGCTCTAGGCACCTCCTCCGGCGTTTCTTCTCCCGGAGCTCCTCGGTAAACCAGGGAGGTCTCCGGGATCCACTGACCCGGAGGGGCCGTAGTGGCGCAATCCGGTCGAGAGACTCCGACGCCGCCGAGTACCAGGCGGCAGCCAGAGTCTCCGCCGAACTGTGGGCGAGAGTATCAGGAATAACCCCAAGCTCCGTCTGGAACCTCAACGGGTCCATGAGTCGCCTGGGGCGGAACCATCTGGTCGGTTCCTCCTCCCTACGGTGGGGGTTTGGCCTCCGGAAGTCAAGCCTCAGTAGGCAGTGGTCTGACCACGACAGGGGTAGGATCTCATTACCCCTCAGACCAAGATCACACATCCACTGCTCCGAGAGGAATACGAGGTCGAGCATGTGACCCGCTGCGTGGGTTGGGCCCCGAATTACTTGGGTCAAGCCCATGGCTGTCATGGAAGCCATGAACTCCTGCGCCCCATCAGAGCGTTCACCGAGCGATGGCAGATTGAAATCCCCCAGAACTATAAGCCTGGGGAACTCAACTGCCAGCTCGGCTACTGACTCGAGGAGCGAGGGGAGGGATGCTGCAACGCAGTTGGGAGGCAGGTACGTTAGCAGCAAACCCACTTGACCCTTGAGGTCCAACTTTATCAGCAGAGACTCACACCCGACAAGCTCCGGAGCAGGGACCCTACGAGGTAACAGAGACTCCCGGATTACAATAGCCACACCGCCACCCCTTCCCTGGGCTCTCGGCTGATGAAGCACCTGAAATCCCTCTGGGCACATCTCTACAAGGGGGACTCCTCCTTCTGTGCCCAGCCAGGTTTCAGTAATACATGCCAGGTCTGCCCTCTCGTCAACAATTAAGTCCCGGACGAGGGGAGCTTTGTGAACAACAGACCTGGCATTTAGCGACAACAGCCTGAGACCAGGGTCCTGACTACTCGCGCCATCTGGTCTTGGAGTGGGACTCCTAGGGCCGGAAGGAGGGATCTCTGTGATGTAGCGAACCCTCCTTCCCCGGTAATGGCCAGCCCTAAGGTCCCCGCCATATCTGCCTCTCCCTATCACGACCGCTATGCTCCGACCCACTCCCATGTCCATGGTCCCCCCAACCACCCCGGTACCCCCCGCCTTCCCCAGCAGGTCCTCCGAGTCACACATTCTCAGTTATCCACACTAACAGTTCCCACGTAAAATATTAAAACATATAAAATACAAAGGTGACAATTACTAAAAGTGGGCCATTCATTCAATTCCAGCCAACTCCCATACACTCAACATACTATTTAAAATTGCGCAGTTATAATATATAGTAATATGGAAACTGTGGAGGAAGCGGTGGCCTGCTCCTCTCCCTTCTTATGTCCTGGGGAAATGTCGTTAGCCACCAAGTCAAAAGTACGTAATATATAAGGTGGCTGTGTACAAGCAAGATTAAATACAAAGCTCCAAAGTTCATGAACGGCAACCATGTAGTCTTACCCCACTGGTGGAGGTTAGTGGGCTGTATATTCAAAGGTCTCTTTTCCAAAGATAGATAAGAGCCACAATGTAGGAGACCAGAGTTCAAGGCTGACTTGTGCCGCTCTTGCAGATTTACATCCATCACCCAGAGTTTATTTCCTCCTCCTAAGCTTAAAAGCCATGATTATTGATATTTGCTTGTCTAAGAAAGATAGGTTATGATTTATATTTTAGTCAACAATTGTGCTGGCTGGAAATATTGGAAAGACAGTAGACTGGAAAAAGCTGTTCTTATCATTTTAGCTCCCCATTCTCTATCTTCTCCACCTCAACTCCTTTCGGAAAGTTAGAATGATCAACACTGCACCCAACTTTCAAAAAACAAAAGAATAATTGTAATTTTTTTTAAAAAAACATTCAATCCTAAAAATAAGTCTGTTAAGGCGAAGAGTACATCTTCCTTCACTTCATTGTGAAAAACAAAAAGTACAGAATATCATGGTCATCTTGTTGAATAAAAGATACAGGTTGCTTGGAGGCAGGCCATCCAATTCTGGCCAGTCCCAGGAAAGAAGAGACACGAAGCTTTGGTTCGCTCCAAGCTAGAATTGTCTACATTTATTTGTCATTCTGAGCAGTTGACTTTGTCAGACAAGCAGAGGTCACCCACTCTCTACTGTCAGATATATGAGTTCATCCTAATAGAAGAGGCCCTTTGTCTCTTCTATTTCCCAAACTGTTTTTTCTATTGTTATTATTTTAAGCAAGTCCACCTGAATAAAAACATTAACCTTCCAAGAAAAGCTGCACCATCTTCTCTGTGCTTTAACAATGCTATTTTGATATAGGTTGAGGAAACTAGAAACTAAATGTAGTCCTACTTTTTGCTCAATGCCTTTGTTGGAAAATGGAGATTGTTGCCATAGCAGCTGCCCGCTAGTCCTCCTTTTCTCCCGCTGTCCCTTCTACTGCTCTACAGTGATGTCACTTCCCAGATCTCATATCTCCCTAAATGGATGCCTATAGCATCCTTCTGTCAATATTGTTTCCAAGAGAGAGCATTCCTTTCCTTGAGAAAAAGAATGGGAAGCAATGAAAAGGATTCTAATATTGAAAGGGCCCCCTGTGACTTTCTGTTTCCTATTTCTTGCTTCTTCATGGGATTCAATTCCAAAGGGCAACAACTCACTATAACAGCTAAGAATTACAGATAGCCTTTCTCTTGCTTCCCATAATTTTCCACCTTGCACTGGAAGCTGCAATTCCAGCTGCCAATCTGTAACTGTCTCAGCTAACTGATCAGTTTGTGAATGAAAATAAGGTTTCAAGACTGAAAATAGCTAGCTTTAGGGTAAGGTCAATATTAGTTTAAGGTATATTCCTTAAGTCTACTAGCCATGTGAGAAAACCTATTAGTTTGTTAGAGTCTACTGATTTAATAATGGATACATTTATGGAAATCACAATTACTTTGAGCTTCAGATCCATAAATTGCTGAAAACTTGATTCTGCAAACATAATGGAGGGTGTGCTGGATGGAACCTCACATCATTCCCAATTAGCATGTCCATTGATTATGCTGAGTGGAGTGATGTATAGTGTGGCCCATCTTCTGCCTTGGAACTCTACACCACCATTGTTATTCCCCTGTCTTTTTTTTTTACTTTCAATGTGCTTTTCTGCCCAACTTAGTCTATCCTCTTAGATCTCTTGAATTCCAATCTACCTGATTGTTTTTTTCATCACTCAATATAGTATTTTCACCTTTTAACTTTTTTACCTCTATCCCCATAGAACTGAATATTCATACTACCTGTGTGAAATGTATGTGAAACATTGTGTAAGCTTAGCCATTTCCAGACTTTTTCTTTTTTTAAAAAAATGTTTAAACATAAAATTAAAATATTGAGAAATGGCACCTTTCATTTCTACCTTGCCCACTAACCTGGCCTTCCTCCCACCTTTATCTTAGGGAACATGCCTAAGAATGAATACTCTTTTATTCATTCTGCTTACATCCCCCTCCTCTACCCCCACAATGAAAGAGCCTCTTACCTGCAGACTGTAATCAGATTTTTCCTTTCTACTGAGATGTTCCGGGAAGAGGTTTTCTTGGAGGACAACCCCAGCGCCATAGTGGACCGGATACAATGTGATTCCATCCAGGGGAAAGATGCTCTCAATAGCCCTGGTGGTGTCACTGCTACCTCTTCCTCCTCCACCTCCTCCTCCTCCTCTTCCTCCTCCTCCCCACCCCCTCCCCTCCCCCTTCCTCTTCTCCCTATTTTCCCCCAGAAAACAAGGCGTTGGGTCAACCTCCCCCAAGAGCGGATGGCTCTGAAATATCTCCCTCCTCTCTCTCTTCCCCAAATTAGCTCCAGCCCCCTTCTTGGATGGTTCGGGGGGGAAAGCAGCAAAAACCGGACGAATGGCGACAGGGGAGGGAAGGTCGGGAGGAGCTCTCCTTGGTGCTGATGGAAAGCCGGGTCGTCCTCCGCCTCCTCTTCCTCCTCCTCCACAGAGGAAACCAGCCCCTTCGCCAATGACGTGATGCCCGAAGATGGGAACAGTCGGCGCCGGCGGAGAAGCCAGGAACGGGAATGAAGGAGGAGAGGCGGCGCCTCCCTTGTCATTTTTCCAGTCATTTTATGCAGACATTTCAGCCGCTCACAAAGCTCTCCCGCCATACATCTCCTACACTTATGGACTATGCTGGGTTTGTTTGCGGCTTTCACTGCAAACAATCTCAATTTTGCAAGAATTAAAATCAACATAAACTGAGATATTTTCTCACCTGAAGTTGTTAGACAAAAGAATCAATTCACACTTTGCCCTCCTGGCAGGGATTCGCAAGGGATAAAATTGACAAGTGTGAAAGTTGAACAAATCATACTTAAATTATAAGCTACAATGAGATTTTCTTGAGTTGCAGATGTTTTATATGCGTCCTGGCATTATGGTCCACAATGGCTCTGAGGTTGTTTTATTCAACCAGCTATGGTTACAAATTATAGTTTAAATCATTGCAAATCCAGCCATTCTCTCCCCCACCCCCCCACACACCCCAGCCTCTTTCCTACCTCCATTTCATTCTTCCACTGCTGATTTTCTGTGTCTTTATGAGAAAGGCTTTTCATAAACTGCCATTTTTATAGCTGGCATTGTATACATATGATAACAACAAGGTGTTATTATATCTACACTACATTTCCACTCTTTACAGTGCTCCAGTATCGGTATTACTCATATATACATAATGGTTATTTCAATTTTCTTTCTTTCCAATTATATACATCACTGTTCTATATATTATATAAATATTCATGTGTGTGTATGTGTATGTATGTATGTATGTATGTATGTATGTATGTGTGTGTATATATATATATATATATATATATATATATATATATATATATATATATATATATATATATATGCTTTAAATTGTATCAATATTCATAATTATTTATAATACCTTTCCATTTTAATATGACTCATAAATAACCTTTATGTATCCTTACATCTATTTTCTAACCATCCTGAGTTCCAAATCATATAATATTCCATTTCTTCTCCGTCTTTTAATTCCATAGTTAACCTGTCCATCTCTGCATAATCAAGCACCTTTTTTATTATTATTCCATTGGAAGGAATGTTGCCCTGTTTCCAGTTTTATGCGAATGCAATTCTAGCCGCAGCTGTTATGTGGAGTATAATGTACTGAATTTTCTTACATAGGTTTTCTCTTATTATACCTAATAAAAATATTTCCGGTTTCAACTCAATCTTTTGTTGTGTAATTTCCACTAGCCACTTCCTTATCTTGTTCCAATATTTTCTGGCTTCTGGGCCACCACACAGAAGGTGCCTTGTTGATGTTTACATCTCCAGCATTCCACTGGTTTATTTGGAAACATTTTCACCAATCTTGCTGGGGATAAATGTCAATGATAAAACATTTTATATAAATTTCTTTAAAGGCTGCCAACATTGTCAATTTGTAAACTCCCCCCTATAATTTTTCCCAATGTTCTAATTTAATGTTGTAGCCAAAAATATTTGCCTAAATTATCATAGTCTCTTTGACAATTTCTTCCTCCATTTTAAATCTTAGGAAATAGTTATATGCTTTAGTTATCATTTTTTCCTCTGCCCCGTCTATTATTTTATCCAATTCTTGTTGTTCCTTGAAGAAGCCATATTGTTCTAGGTCTTTTTTATATCTTGTTCAAATGTGCATGTATGGCCACCAGTCTTTCTGTATTCCTTGAGAGAAGAGTGGAAATGTGGTGTAAATGATGAAATATGTTCAATAAAAATATATGTTTTAAAAACTAATGTGTTATATCTACTATTTAAAGCTCACCAATACTGCATAAGAGCATGAGGGTATAACCTGAAAAGCTTCTTAACATATTATTAGAATGTTCATATTATTATTTGAGTAGGGCCCTAAATTTATCTTATCTGTTTATATTACCTGTGATGAAGGTGGAAAAAAATGGCCTTTTGAGTCACGTAATTAAGTTAGATGAGGCTAGAAGACAAAAATAGCCTGAGCTGCTAAACTTTTTGTTATATGTCTTTTCACACAGACCCAGACAGATCTATATTATTTTAATTTGGCTGACAAAGGGCAGCACCTACTAGATGTGCATTGATACATGTTAATTACTGTTATTTTTTGGTGGACAGATTCTGGACAGATTCTGGTGTTGATCCAGCACAAAAATTAATTATATTTGTTCTTTGTAATCCTTATTAATTCTAACAATAATAACAACAAATCTATAGGAAAGGCAGGCTGAAATGCATTTGTGCAGTAATCTTATAGAATTTTAAAGAGAATATAGGAACTTTGGCCACTAATTAAGTTTAACTTTGTATAACTGTTCAGAATCACTGCTATGATTATGGGTGACTATATAAATTATTTAAACACATGAATAAAATTCAGTTTTGCCACATTTCCAAAATAGATAAATGAAGGTCAGAATCTTTACCAGCTCATCTTCAGAATCCAGCACTCAAGTCAATATTTGAAAAAAAAAGATCCCATTTCTAAGCCAGTGATTCTATGTCCATTAACCTAGAAATAAGTTTATCTGTATTTATTCTCCCTCCCTCCTCCCTTCTCTCTCTCTCTCTCTCTCTCTCTCTCTCTCTCACACACACACACACACACACACACAAACATTTTTAGAATAGACATGCTGGATAGTGTGGATATATAATTCTGGAGTAATATATGAAGCTGATAAACCATCCAATGGCTACTCACGAACTTTCTTGCAAAGGGAAGCACCTTTGCTGGCCTTAATTGTCTGGTGCTGGATTCTTTAGAAAAACCTCTCTCTCTCTCTTTGCTGCCATGCATCGAATTTTGAAATTGAGTCAGAATTCTGAGAAGCAAGTAAGTAAAAACATCATCAAGTCAAGGACTACTCCTAGTGACTGCATCCATTCAGTTTTCTTGGCAGTGGTACGGAAGTGGTTTGTCACTGCCTTCTTCCAGGATTTTTTAAAATTTCTCAGTCTATTTCTACTATGGAGTTTCTAAATAATATTAATAAAGGCTAACCCTGTATAAATTATGAGATAACTAAAGTTGGGTAAGTGCTGTCAGCTGCTAGGCACAGAGGGACAAACTGGCTTCATTAACTGTAGTTTATTTATTTATTTGCATAGACATCCCAATAGTAATTTACATTAGATTTTTGTCTATGTCTAAATTATTTCAACCTTTCTCAACCTAATGCTTCCAGTTGTGCTAGAAATTGAAATACCCAGAATTGTCAGCAATTATGCCAGTTTGGATTATGGATCTACCATCCCAGCATGTGAGATCACTAAATTTGGAGGAATCAGAATAGATTATGTAGAGATTTTCAAACTTTGTATCTTGAAGTTGCTATTTTCTTATGTATTGTTTGTCTTCTATGGAATGCCTAAGAAACAAAGAAGAATCTGTATCATCTTGATAAGCACATCCACTTCACACTTACTCTGGCTCACTTTTGCCTCGATGGTTCTCAAAAAGCTAAACAGGATTAGATCTAGTTTGAATTTAGATGTGAAAATACTGGAGATATAAGAACTGTAGGTTAAAATGGGCAGTTGAGAGAAACATCCTGGAAAAAGGCAATGGCAAACTATTTTTCTTGTTGCTAAGGAAACTACAAGGACATGAATCCACCAGGGCTTAACTCATCTTGAAGAACACTTTAATGTATGATATATAAAATAAAAAAGTGATCCTGAAAACATGACCAATTCTCTCTTGAACCAAAGAGTAGTAAGAGTGGGCTTCTTATGAAGGAAGATTAATGAAAACTTCAAAGATCTCTACTCTAACTGTTACTATCCATTCCAGTTCTTACACTGTTTATGCACTTTGTTGTTCCAATGCATGGACTTTCACCAAAGAGACAATAGAACTCTCGGATTATTAAAGAACATTAACAAGGTTTCTTGTAAATTATGAATGGGCTACTTTTTGTTCTTGGTAGGTCCTTGAATAAGGTGACCAGATTTTCAGATTGATAAGAGAGACACCAATGATCCGGGGGGGGAGGGGGTGATTAAAAATTTTATATGGAGCAAAAAAAAATTTATACAATGCAAAAATAGTATTGTAATATTTTTTTATTTCAACATAACTACAATTTACAAATATAATACATTTATTTACATTTATATTTATTAAATATATTTACAAAAATTATGTACAGTATTATTTTATTCTTTGGCATATTTCTCATTTGAATGAATTTTTTTTAGTAGATTGCTGTCGTTGTTTAAAAGGTCATGAAATTTTTCACAAGAATTTGTTAAATTATATTTCACACATAAAATGGCTTTCAAAGTCTCAACACTTAATTGTGATTTTTCTGATGTCCACACTTTATTTACCATAGAAAAACACGTTCAGTCGCAGCATTAGTTCCTGGTAAGGACAGCGCGTATTCCACAATTTTCGTGCATTATTGTATGGAATATGATTTATTTTAAAATGATGAAATATTTCTAATCATTTGTTCTCTATTGTGATTTTTGCTGATGCCTAAGATTTAACCTTTTCCTTATCAATATATTTTTTTAATAAAAAAATCAAAAAGATCATTTTCATAAATATTACTATTTGGGAAATTTTGAGTAATATTATCGAATAATTTTTGCACATCATTCCAATTAAGTTCTTGTTTTAATGCAACCCAATGAAAATGTTCAATATCATTGTAATGTACAGTCCACTCTTCTAAATAATCTACGCAATTACTATAGAAATTTTTAATGTGATTCATGATATCTGCACGATTTATTGCACCTTGTTCTTCTAGCTGGCTTATACTATTACAGATAGTTAATTGTTGATACTGAAATTTTAAATTATTAATTTCATTTGCTACTTCGATTACCAAAATTTTGTCATCTTCAATACGTTTTTATAGTATTTTGAAAAAGAGCTGCTTCATTGTGTACAAACTCTAGCCAAATTTTTGAAGATTCTTTTTCAAAAATCTCTTCTAAAATTCTACGACATTTATCCTGTGATAGAAAGTAGGATTTCAAAGAATTGTATATTTTCAAAATTCTTTTGACAGCTGGCAAAAGAGCTATCCAGCGCGTTTTACTGTATCCAAGTATTTTGTGATATTCGACTTCCGCATTTTCACAAAATTCTTTAAGCATTTCAACGCATACAGTGTATATATAGAAATAAGAATATATTTTAACAATAATATTTTCCACATCTACGGGCAACAAGTCAGCAGCTGTTTGAATGGCATTATGTATTATGTGCGCTGCACAACCAACACCAATAACGTTTTGATTAAGGTTTTTGTTTAATTTATAAAAAATATTATTTGTACCTCTTCTCGCTTTTCCTCCAAAATTTGCGTTCGTGTTGTCTCCACAATATGCAATTATTTTGTGTTTTAAATTGTTTTGTTCCAAAATATTAATAATGGAACTGAAAATTATTTCAGAATAATTTCAGAATTATTTCGCCAGGCAAAGAAACAAAATCTAAAATTCTAATTTGTATTCCAGTTTCTGAATCAAAAAATCTAATAATGGTTGGAAATAATTTTATATCCTTATGATTAGATGCATCAGAATATATGGAAATAAAATTAATTTTCTCTAGATTTTTGTTTAATTCTGAAAATGCATATGGGGAAAGCATATTACATACAATTGCCTCGGATTTTGTTTTAGCACAGGCAAAATTTTTATTGAATAACTTTTTGACATTTGTGATGTACGGTCCACAGATCTGAAGGAATGATTGTGATTAATAGCATGAAAAGACATAAGTCCTTCTGCTAATGTTAATTTCTTTTCTTCGTCTCCATAAGTTGTTTTCCGAAAAAAAATCCTGTATTTTGGAGGAAGATGCAGCAGTATCTAAATATCTTTTATGTTTCTGTGTCTCCAAGTGTTTTGAAATATCATTCTTCCCGCCGTGCGAAATAGAAAATTCAGCATTACATTTCTCACATTTTACTATGTGATCGTTTTTGGTTTTTTTAAGAAAAGGAAATTCACTTCTTAGATCATTGTTGAATTTGCATCCTCTTTTCTTACTCATTATGTTAATAATCTAAAAAAAAATATTATATGATTTTATACGATATAAAATTCAACAAGGGTGAAACACACTAAATCTGGCAAAGCTGCCTTGCACCAACCTGGCCTGCCCATAGAATAGCAGCCACTTTGAGATACATAAATCTGGTCTGAACATATTGCATCACGAAGAAAACATTTGCAAAAAGGAACATTTTTTGTAGTAAATATATTTTATAAATAATTAAAAAATAAAATCCCCCCCCAAGTAATTAAAAAAGATATTCTATAAATAAAAGAAATCCTTAAAAACCATTATTAAGTATTACACCAGCAATAATTTACACTGTAACCATTTCAAACTATTCCACACAGAATAAATTGAAGTAAAACCATTTTAAAAATTCTATACTCAATACTTTGAAATGTATTGTGCATAGAATTTTTAAAAATAGTTTTACTTCAATTTATTCTGTGTGGAATAGTTTGAAATGTTTTACTTCAATTTATTCTGTGTGGAATCTTTTTTTAAATTGTCTTAGACTATTTTAAAAAAGTTTCTATCCAAAATAAATTGAAATAAACCATTTTTAAAAATTCTATGCACAATACTTTGACACACTTCCCTCCTTGCTAGGTTTTTAAAAATGGTCCCCATTACTCTTCATTGTAAGGCAAAAAGAATATTACTATCTAACTATGATTTAGAGCAGTGATGGCGAACCTATGACACGCGTGTCAGTGCTGACACGCGTAGCCATTTCGGGTGACACGCACATGCTCCCCAAACTTGTTTCAGCGGCAGCTCTCAGCCTGGGCGGCAGCGTCACGCAGGCTGTGAAAGGAGGAGGAGGAGGAGGAGGAGGGAACCAAAGAGAGGCTTTTACCGGGTCTGCGCCCCACATCCAGGATCGTCCTTGCGCCTCAAGCCGCGTTTCTTCCTGCAAAGCCCTTCGGGCAACCCGAGAGTTCCGCTTGACGCCAGAAGGGCTTTGCAGGAAGAAACGCGGCTTGAGGAGCCAGGACGGTCCTGGCTGTGGGGCGCAGACTCGGTAAAAGCTCTCTTTGGTTCCCTCCTCCTCCCCCTCCTTCCACAGCCTGCGTGACGCTGCTGCCCAGGCTGAGAGCTGCCACTGCCGCTGCTGCACAACTGAGGGAGGGAGAGGGAAAGCAGAGGTAGCCTCAAATTCCACCGTTGGGACAGGGGAAAGGGCTTGTCCCTCAAGAGTGGGGGGGGATAGAGGTGGGAAGAAGGGGCCCGGCCTGTCCCCAGCGCCCCCCCACAGACGGATTACGGATCGAACGCTTCTCTCTCTGCAGCCTGTTTCTGCAAGTCCCAGCTACTCAGCGGGGCGTCATCATTTCCGGGGGGGTTGCAGTTTTCCAGCTCAGATATCAGGATCCGCCGGGATTAAGTGGGAGAAAACGCCGCTGGCCGAGCGGAACAAACACATCCAAAGGTTGATCTTATTTTACGAAAACACAACTTCCAAAAGTCGATCGTGGCCTCCGTCAAGAAGCCCTTCCCCCAGCCCCCACCCACCCATTCTGGGGTCTTGGTGTCCCTCGGCTAAGATCCACCCCGGAAAGCAGAACGGGGGCAGCCCTCCTGTAATTCTGGCTGGGTTAAAGAGCAGGGATGGAGGAGCCCTATCACACCTTCATTCAAAGGGTGGGGAGGGGGAGGCCCGATAAAGTCCCTCCCTTGGGGTGTCTGAAGTCCCAGCTGAAGCAGCCGAAGGAAAAAGGATAAGCATCCGTCGCTGCCCAATGGCGCTTGGGGTAACCCCGCTGGGCAGAGCCAGTCGAGGCTCATCCTGCAAATGAGGGTTTCCTTTGGGGAGGGCCAGGTGGTTTCAAGCACCCCAAACAGCCAATCTCTCTCTCTCCGTCCCCCTTCCTTTGCTCCTGGGGCTGCAGAACTTTCCATGGGCTCAACAGTAATTGAGTAAAATTCTAAGCCACTGCAGTAGCTGCTTTTTGGTTTTATATTTTTAATATTTATCAGTCTCTCTTTTAGTTGAAGAGTTGAAGTCCACAAGGCTTAAAGCTGTCAGGTTTGAAGACCCCTGGGGTTTTTTTCCTAAAGGGTTAGGGGTGCAAGGTTCTTGTAACTTGACAGCTTTAAGACTTGCATGCTTCAATGCCAGAGTTTCTGAGCCAACATTTTGGTTGCTAAGCAGGACCGTTGGTAAGTGATACTGATAATAATATCAAGGGCAACATACGAAATCGACTGATGAACAAAGAAGTTACTAAGCAGCTATGTTAAATAATTTGTTTTTGGTTTATTAAATACAATTATATTGCAATTATATATTTTTGTAGTTTAAACTATAAATTGCGCAAAATTATGTTTTTGTCGAAGTGACACACAACGCGAGTTATGCTCGATTTTTTGCCGATTTTTGACACACCACGCCAAAAAGGTTGCCCATCACTGATTTAGAGACTCAATCTCTGCTTTTATCTAGTTATTTTACTGTTAGCATTAAGTAGCTTTTAGGATTCTTTCCATCAACTTTTCTCTCCATCTAAAGCAGTGTTTCTCAACCTTGGTCCACCTGAAGATGCATGCACTTCAACTCCCAGAATCCATCAAGTCAGCTGGCTGGGGAATTGGGAGTTGAAGTCCACGCATCTTCAGGTGGAACAAAGGTTGAGAAGCACTGACCTAAAGGAATCAGATTCTATCCCTGGCTGCTCATCCAAGGAGACATGATGTGTAAGTGTAGGAACAAAAAACTTTTTGCTCCCCAAGACCCCCCCCCCATTTGAAGCAGTGAGAATGACCATGCTGTCTCCAGAGAAAGGTTGGTTAATGTACAGGTAGTCCTTGACTTACGACCACAGCTGAGCCCAAAATTTTTGTTCCTAAGTGAGACATTTGTTAGATGAATTTTGCCCCATTATACCACCTTTCTTGCCACAGTTCTTAAGTGAATAACTGCAGCTGATAAGTTAGTAACATAAGTGAATCTGGTTTCCCCATTTGACTTTGTCAAAAGGTCACAAAAGGCGATTACATGACCCCAGGACACTGAAACCATCATAAATACGAATCTGTTGCCAAACATCAAAATTTTGATCACGTGACCATGAGGATGCTGCAACGATCGCTAAGTGTGAAAAATGGTCGCTACGTGTGAAAAATGGTCGCTAAGTGTGAAAGATGGTAATCAGTCACTTTTTTCAATGCCATTGTAACTTTGGTCACTAAATGAACTGTTTGAAAGTTAAGGCTAGCTTGCATTATAATGCCTTATGCTAGCTTACATTTTCAAGAGAGAGAAGCTAAACTCCTTATTAGAATTGAAATAGAAATGAATAGAGTAGAGTAGAGTAGAATAGTTTATTAGCTAAGTGTGATTGGACACACAAGGAATTTGTCTTTGGTGAATATGCTCTCAGTGTACATAAAGAAAAATAAAATAGAATACATTCATCAAGAATCATAAGCTACAATACTTAGTGATAGTCATAGGTTACTAATAGGCAATCAAATTATACTAGGAAAGAAATTATTGGATTTTTAAATTATTGGATTTTCTTTCAAAGAAACTCAGTATGTGCTTCCTGATTATTAAAAGTGCAAATTGAGTGTCAATGACTCCTGACTATTTAAAAAAAGATTCTATCCAAAATAAATTGAAAAAAACCATTTTTAAAAATTCTACGCACAATACTTTCAAATGTTATTTTAATTTATTTTGGGTAGAATCTTTTTTTAAATAGTCTAACAATTTTTAAAAAAGAATCGACACAGAATAAATTGAAGTAAAACTATTTTTAAAAATTCTATGCACAATACATTTCAAAGTATTGTGCATAGAATTTTTAAAAATGGTTTATTTCAATTTATTTTGGATATAATCTTTTTTTTAATAGTCTAAGACAATTTAAAAAAAGAATCCACACAGAATAAAACTATTTTAAAAAATCCTATAAATAAATAAAACATTATTTTAAAATACATTAAAAAAAATAAAAGAAAAAAACACTTACCAGCAGGCAGGCAGAATCAGCAGACCTCCGATGCAATGGATCCTTGCAACGATGGATGGAAGCAACAGAGACCAGGAAGGCAGAGAGGCAGCAGGAACAGGTAAGACACTGGACTGGACTGTGGAGGGACAACAAGGCTAGGGTTACTAAGCAGGAGAGGGGGAGCAGGGGGAAAGCTAGGCCGTGGCAGCTACTTCCAGCCCGCGGCCTCGCTAGGGAAGGCCTTCGCAAGGGAAGGCCTTCTCTTGTGAAAGCTAGGCCGTGGTGGCTACTGCCAGCCCGCAGCCTCACTAGGGAAGGCGAAAGCTAGGCAACGGTGGCTACTGCCAGCCTGCGGCCTCGCTAGGGAAGGCCTTTGCAAGGGAAGGCCTTCCCTTGTGAAAGCTAGACCGCGGCAGCTACTGCCAGCCCGTGGCCTCGCTAGAAAAGGCGAAAGCTAGGCCGCGATGGCTACTGCCAGCCCACGGCCTCACTAGGAAAGGCCTTTGCAAGGGAAGACCTTCCCTTGCAAAAGGTAGACTGCCGCCGCCCACCCAAAGCCTCCTGAGTCCCGCAACCAGAGTTGCTTACCTGAAGCAGCAAGAAGGTGAAGGTGAAATGGAAGACTTGAGCAGCGCGAAGCTTTTAAACTTAAACTTTTCTGCCCCCAGCCCGCTGATTGGCTGGACTTAAAAATGAAAAATCGGGACTTTTTAATAACGATGCGGGACGTGGGACAAATTGTAGAAAATCGTGACTGTCCTGCCAAAAGCGGGACGTCTGGTCATCTTATCCTTGAACTCCAACTCTCATCATCAGCCCTAACAGCGATAGACAATGGGAGCTCCTGTGCTCTCACTTTACGCACAAGTCTTTAAAGCTACCTTTTGTACATATGGCCTACTTTTGAAAATCAAAACCTTTGGGTGAAAAGGTCATTCACTGATTAGTTACATTTATAAAGAACACCATTTTGATGCTTTTGTAAAAGGTATTTTATTAAGTGAGAGGCAATCCATTCCTGTGATTTTACCAACTGATTACATTAAAGCCAGGACCACCAGACTGTGATGTGTCCCAGAGAAAAAACAAATAAATTGGAAGTGCTTGTCAGATTAAAACAAATATAAATTCATTTGCTTTATGTTTATTGTCCTACAATCGAGCTTTTGAGCTGCGAAGTATGTTTCCAGAGCTGCAGCTTAACACATACACGTTTTTCTTTGACATTTGATTATTTATTTATCTTTGATTATTTTCTTTGTAAAAATCCAGGCTAAGCTGCAAACTGGTGAAGATGTCTATATTAATTCTTGTCTCCTGCTCCCTACAGGTTGGCATTGGTATAACATCATTTCTTTAGAAGGAGAATAAAGAAATAATCAATCCTCAAAGATGTAGGGCGGGATTCGACTTTTGTCAGCTGTATCGTTCTAGATAAAGCAAGGCAACTTAAATGGAAAACTTAACTTAGTGGAAAACCCACCAATCTGTTCCAGTGCTTTGAACAGCAGTTTGTTTAAAATGTTGCATGGAAGTAATGCAAGTAGGTATTTCCACATCAAACTACCATTGAGGATGCAACCATAGAAATGAGCTGAAATTAAAACTGGCTACCCTAACATTCATAATGATCAAGAATTGGGTTATTGGGGTTAGAAGGGATAATTCTGAGAACTTGGATCACTTGTATTAACATTTAAGTTTTTCTCAATGCAATCCAGGTTTAATAATAACCTGGGTCCCCAAATCTTTCTTGCAGCCATTGAGAACTAACCTTCATATGAGAACCTTCATTGAGCTCAGCCTTCATATGTGGCCAAGATTCTGTATCTACAATACTTCCTTGTCAAACTAGCATGCCTCAATGGCACAGGAATGATAATCCTACAATAACTGCAGATTTGGAAACTCCCTTCCCTTCCTTTTCCTTTTCCCCCCTTTCCCTTCCCTTCCCTTTCACAAATTAATCCATAGCAGTATCCCAATGCAGGGATTAATGGTGCCAATAATGTTGCAGAGAAGCTGGGGAGAAGCTACCAGGGAGGACGCTTGCTTTTGCTAGACCTGGCTGTCTACTGAGAGATAAAGCAGTTACTGAAGGAGGGGATCCTCTGAGATAGGCTTAATCGTAAAGCACTATCCACTGTAAAAGGCAACCAGAAGCACCACCCAAACCCATCCCATCCACTTACAAGCTACAAGCTAATAGGTGCCCCCTATCATTCTGGGAGAGGTTTTTTTTCCGCCCAAATGTGACAAGAACAATTTCATTGGCCCAGTTTTCTTGGTATATTTTTAAACTCTCCAATGACAGAGTTCCTCGATTGCTTTCTCACAAAGATTGCTAAAGGTCTGAAGAAATGCACTTCAGCTGAATAGAAGTTAAAGAAGTCTGCCAAACAATATATTGAATACTGTGGCTCAGTCAATCTGATGTTCAATGCCACCCACTCTGATTCCTGGATCTCATCACTGCCTCCATAAAACTGTCATGTCTTATAACAGCAGAATTAGAAGAAATATCATATGCAAAATCCAACTGTTACATTCTAAAGCTTTTGGCCAGGAATACACCTGGCTCCAAAATCTGACAGAAGAGCCCTGAGCCTCTATGCTTTAAAGCTGAAATAAATCTACATCTAGGTCTACATCTACATATGGTACATATCAGGGGAGGGCTGCTGCCAGCATTACTGCCAGTTCAGCGACCCAGGCCAACAAACCAGCACCGGTTCAGCTGAACCGGTAAGAAACCGATAGGCACCACCTACCTCTGGTACATATACATATACACAGACACACATGCACATGTACACATATTGAATGACTTAGTGTTTACATAATGTAGTCTATATTTACTAATGTAATATAACTAAAAGTAAATTTGCCACTCTGTTAAACAAAATTTAGGCTTTCTTCTTATTCCTTATGGCATATAGGCTTCAAAGGGCCATTACAGCCTTCAAGCACGTGGCACGACAAAACCGTGCTCGACTAAGCCGCGCCTGATTAAACCGCGTTGCTGACGTCATCAACAGGGCGACAACAGCGAGCGCGGAGAAAGAAGGGTGCTTTAAATAGCGCTTTGAAAGCAAGCCGATTCAACTTAAGATAAGGGTTAGCTTTAGGGTTAGCTTTAGGGTTAGCTTTAGGGTTAGGTTAAGGGTTAGGGTTAGGGTTAGGGTTAGGGTTAGGTTAAGGGTTAGGGTTAGGTTTAGGGTTAGGTTAAGGGTTAGGATTAGGTTTAGGGTTAGGTTAAGGATTAGGTTTAGGTTTAGGTTTAGGGTTAGGTTAAGGGTTAGGTTTAGGGGGGTTAGGTTTAGGTTTAGGGGTTAATTTTAGGTTTAGCGTTAATAGCGTGCTTCTGTCTCCGCGCTGTTATCGCCCTGTTGATGACGTCAGCTCCGCGGTTTCGTCGAGCGTGGTTTAGTCGAACGCGGTTTTGTCGTGGAACCTTCAAGCAGGGAAAGATAGTATGCTCCTTTTTAAAACTAGCTTCCCTACCTGGATTAGCTCTAAATGGATTGGGACTGCAATTCCCAAAGCTTTTCACTTACTATAGATGCTGGCTAAAAATCTGGAGGTTATATTTCCATCTGGAGAATGCCCTGCTCAGAGAGAGTGATCTAGCATCTTCTCAACTACCCAATAAGCCAGTTCAAAACTCTTCAATGTCTCTACATATTTTATTTATTTATTTGTCAAACATGTACGAGATCACAGATATAAGTATAAACATAGATATGAACGAAAGAAATGAATACAAATGAATGGGGACGGTAGGATAGGGACAGTAGAAATGCTGGTGCACTTATGCATGCCCCCTTTACAGACTTCTTAGGAAAGGGGTGAGGTCCACGGTAGACAGTTGAAGCTGTGGGGGTTTGAGGATGTAACAATGGAGTCAGGTAGTGCATTCCAGGCATTGACCACTGTCATATTTTCTGCAATCGTGTTTGGAACGGTTTACTCTCTTATATCTGACACACTCAGTTTTTAGCTTCTCATTCATACTTTCCTTGGGAGAGCACCAAAAGTGTTAATGAGACCAGCTTCTGTGTTGTTAAGTATCTCTTCTCTGGGCAAGACTGGTTGACTCCCACTATCATTCTCTTTCTTTTCCAAGGTTGAAAATGAGGTGTTGTCAGTCACCTTGGAGACTCGCATGTTAGCTATTAGTCGAATAACCCTTTCTTCACCAAAGACTCTGATGGGAAAGATTTGGAAGGAGGCTAAATATGCCTTCATCTTGAATAACATCTGTGGTATGGTGGGCTGTTTGAAAGACAGAAGGATCCACTTCCAATTTGGGGCCTCAGGTAACCACTCCACAGCACGGAGATCAATCATGCCCCTGTGACAGTGAAGAAGCTGGCTTAGGGAATTTAATATTGCACTTCTGGAATTCCAACATCCATAATTAAGTCCATTCAAATGGATTCTAAGAGCTATCCTTTGTGTTTGTAGGGAGCGATGTGATTGTTGTAATTGAGGGAGGGATGCTTTCCTGATTTCTTTTTTATTGATACCTTTTCCTCTCGTTGCCTTGTCTGAGGGGGAGACTGTTTTTCTGAGAGGACTGACTCCTTTTATCCATCTCTTTAACTGTTTCTCTGTCTCTTTGATCTATTTCCTTTTCCTTATCCTGCGAATGGGAGTTAATCAAATCTTCTGCCAGAACTTTAGTGGGAGTACTTGGGGCCCGATATTGTATTTGAAGAAAAACAGCTAAATCTTTTTTCAATGACTCTACATCATGTTGGATGGCAATTAATTGTTCAAATATTGAAACCACCGTTTGCGCTGTGAGAAGGCATTGCTTTGCCATAAACTCAGTTACATTTTCCCAGGTAAACTCTCCATACTCTGAATTCTCCATACTCTGAATTATCTGGTTGTTCTTTGCCATTTTAGTCTTTAACTTAGACTCCATAAAGGAAGTTATTGGACTAGTTGTTTGTGAGAAGAGCTGGCTTTCATTTTGCCCCCTCTCCCCCATATCGGAAAAGTCTAGTAAATGCAAATTGGCCTTATGTTTGCATTATGTTCTATGCTGTTATCTCCACCAAAAAATGTTAATTAAATAAAAAAGAATCCAGTAGGAGTACTAAAAATTGATAAAATAAAACCAGGAGGCACTACGGCAAACACGCTCCAGCTGCACCGGCTCATTCATACTAAGTGGTTAGAGAGCTAAAACAATTCTGCAAGATATTGTCCTTGCTGGATTACTAAACAACTGCTGCTGCAAAAAGAAGGATGAACACTCTTTATCCCAGATATATAAATTGGGTATTATAACAAATCACAAAATTATGAGAACCAAAAATTCCTGTATTTAGTCTCATTGAGTTTTTCTATATGAGTAATTACATCTTATTCTAATACAGAGTTCCTAATATGCTTATAACATGGATTGTATTTATGTACTACATTTATATGGGACGTGGTGGCTCAATGGCTAAGATGCTAAGCTTGTCGATCAGAAAGGTTGGCAGTTCAAGTCCCTAGCACTGCATAACAGAGTGAGTTTCTGTTACTTGTCCCAGCTTCTGACAACCTAGCAGTTCGAAAGCATGTAAAAAAAATCCAAGTAGAAAAATAGGGGCCACTTTGTTGGGTAGGTAACAGTGTTCCACGTGCCTTCAGTGTTTAGTCATGCCAGCCACATGACTACAGAGACGTCTTCATACAGCTTTGGCTCTTCACCTTTGAAACAGAGATGAGCAGCACCCCCTAGAGTTAGGAACAACTACCCTGTTTCCCCTAAAATAAAACCTCCATGAATAATAAGCCCAATTGGGCTTTTGAGCGCATGTGCTAAAATAAGCCCTTCCCCAAAAATAAGCCCTCCTCAAAAATATTTAACTGTATGTGCAGCTGGTCTCCATCATTTCCTGGGGATGAAGGGGGGGAACATCCCCCACCCGCCCCACATGCACCTGCCATCCATGCAGAATGGCCTCACGGAGGACACTCTCACAAACCCTAGCTACTGCGCCCCTTCTTTTAGTGGCTGCCACAAGAAGAGCAGCAGGCCCAGTGACACTAGGGCTGGCAAGAGTGTGCCAGAAACAGACACAGAACTTCCGACCCTCTCGAGATCAGCTGATCCAAGGACCAAGGGCCGAGGTTAATAGGTCTCTTGCTTTTCACAAATAATAAGACCTCCCCAAAAATATTGTCAGGCGTTTATTTCGGGGGGTAAAAAGAAAATAAGTCCCTGTCTTATTTTTGGGGAAACATGATAGCACATATGTGTGAGGGGAACCTTTATCTTTACCTTACTACATGTACTACATACTTATGCACTATATATGGAATATACGTACCTGTGTCATGTATCATCTGAATGTTAATGAGCTGTGTATGTCATATTAACTGATTTACACCGTAGACCAGTGAATCTGTCCAAATAGTATTGCATATATGAAGCTAAACACCTATTATGTTTAATTGCAGATCCTCCTCAACTCCAGGGAAAGTCAGAATGATAATAAATTTACCGTCCATCTGGGAAGGAAGCTAAGTAGTAATCCAATTCCAGATGCTAACACAGAAAGAGTATATTTTCTTCAGGAGCATATTTTCTTCAGGAAATTTAAACAATGTGATTCTGACATTATTTATGGGGCCAGAAGTTGCAGAAACATCAAGAATATTACTAGGCGACATTTGGAAGAATAAAATGTCAGATTTAGTCAAAATATTAATGCTAGAAGTAACAAACAGATAAATATTTGGAAGAGCATCTGTTCTGTTTGTGCTTTCAACGAGATACATCCTAAAGTACCATCAATAGGAGAAACAGATTTTGATTTAGCAAAACAGGGCCTTTCCAATGGTGTCTTTCAAATGTCCTATGTAGAGTAATAAGCCTGGTGCTATTTTTATGCTCTTATCTTGCAACTCTATCATTGTTATATTGCATTAATCATTCCTTAATGTTATGTAAACTAATAAAATCACTTGTAGTTGGTTAATAAATTAAGACAAAAACAGAAATGTTCTAAGATCTTGATTGCACAAATTAAAAATCCTACTGGTGAAATACAATAAGTAAACTCTATGTGGAAGCCTAGCTGGGTTTTAGTGATAAATTTACAGAAGCTCCCTATATCTTAAATGGTATTATTATAATATCTGGATGGAGCATGAAAGAGTAATTGCTGCAAATTATTGTATCTATATAATTAAATATCAGTCTATGGAAATCAATAGATACCAAATGTTACAGTGTACAATTTGTGAGGGGGGAAATCAATGGTGGGCACACACTGATAAGATGGCTTTTCTGGGGTGACTCAAACTAATGAAGACTGGCATATTCCTGCCTAGACAGTACTCTTTCTCTAAGTCTAAGCTGAAACTTGACACTGCTCTATACTTCACAGTTGACAAATAATGGCTCTACTTACTGCTGTCTCTTTAAAAAAATGGCTTATGTTGAAATGACCTTTTTATGCTACTATTTCTATCCTTAAGGATACTTTAGTTATTAGCTAAATGGAACTGGAATTTCCCCTCTTTCAATGATCTCTACCAATTTTACAATACGAATTCATCTGATCTGTGCTTGTAATTTAGACAGGGGCAGAGATGACAAATCTTATGTATATAGACTATGGTGGAATTGTTCCTTCTTTCAAAGAGAATGTTGTTTTACATTATTTAAAGAATAGTTCTGTAAACTGGAGCTATGAGGGTCCATCTGAAATTACTGGAGTCAGAGAGATACAGTTCATGACCTATTCTCTTCTTTCCCCCATTCTCTGAAATATACTAATGGGACTTTTTTCAGGTAAACATTTCACCAAAAGAGTGCTTCAACTTTTGGCAGGTACTTTGCTTTCTTCAGAACCAGTAAAGTTAATTTTCTTGTAACCTTTAAGGAAGCTTAACGTAAAGATATGAAACTAATACGACATATGGAAGGAGATATAGACTTTCTGAGTCTCGCTCAACATTTACAATAATTCTAAGGATGGTACAGCTAGTAGTAGTAAGATGGGAGGGGCATGCCATGAAAATTCAAGGGGACACACAGACGGTTAGGAGGGAGGTAACACCACATGGTAATGCAAGATAATGTTGTTTATTGGCCCTTGGAAAAAGGTAGAATCTAGAACATCCAGAAGCATCTCAAGTGCCAGGTGGTAGGACAAGATTAAAGAATTAACCGTGAGTCAGGACTTAGAAGCTCCTCTGGAGTATGCTATCATCTCATTACTGACTCTTGTGGACTGGTGGAAACTAGAAGACGGGGATTCCATAGAGCAACAAAAGTCTAAGTGGCTTAGACTTCTGTTGCTTTCTCATCAAGAATATCCTGCAAGTAAATAGGTGAGTGAATTTTACATTCTCGTTTGAGTTTCTGTGAGCCAATGAAAGATGCTCTCAGGATCAAGACAAAAACTGTAGTAGAAATAAAGGGCGATAACTGAGGAAAGAATGACCTCTGTCCTTTGAAAGTAGGAAGGTCAGGAGGAACCCTCTTTAGTTAGCCTTTTGTAGCTCCAACCCCCCCCCCCCCAGTGATGGTAGATTTAGGCCCCTCTCAATCAATTCTTGTAGCACTGCATCTCCCACCACTCCCATCATTGTGTCATATGGGATGGGGATAATTGGAATATAAATACATACTGGGTGAAGATGGTTAGAAATCTAATACTAATAAACAAAATTATAGGAGATAAGAAGGAACAAAATTATAGGAGATATGAAGGAACATCTTTTTATCATTCATTATTTGATCTTTATCTTGAAATATTCGTATTTGGAATACTTGATAGCTGCAGAGGTTTCCTGGAGATATTTGAAACAAAATGAATCTACTTTGAGTTAATTCATATTAGTTTGGATTTGTTGGTACACTTTTTTTCTCTTTTAACATTTTATTCTTTTAAAGGAATCATCCCCATCTTGTAGCATAAAACCTATGTGTAGAACTTGGTTTATATAATGCTTAAGGCATAGCTTTTATCTTTCTGGTTGAGGGGAATGAGGGGAAGAAAAATTTCCAACCATGAACAGAAAGAATACACTCTGTAATTAAATTAAATTTTATGGAACGTTGGAGATAGCTGGGGAATATGATGAGATGATACAAGGTTATCTCTTCTGTAAAATATTTTAATAAAATATCAAAAATTGAGTTTCTGTAGAAAATAAAGGGTCCAATAAATCTGAAAATGTGTCTGTAGACAATAATTCCTTTGATATTTCTTAGAAGTTGATAAGCTGTTCAAGATGTCTTATTTTCTATTGACTGGACAGGGAGTAAATCAACTGAACTTATAATGGTTAAAAACTATTGATCCATCATCCATCAATTTGTCAACCATTTCTAAACCTGTATAAACGATCTTGTGTGGTTTCTCATGTCTTGGGACAATGAATTCTAGAAGCCTGAAAGAATTCTATATAGGAAGACATTAATTTTTTTAATTCATCCAAATCTTTGACATTAGATTAATTTGGGTACTTCAGAGTCTAGTATCTTCAAATAGATCATAAATCTATTAATTCTCTATTTAAATTGTGTTTTTTATACTTTGGAAACATTATTTCTCAGATGACAGGACTGAAATTGTTCAGTACTTCTGTTGCACTTAATAGTGATGGTTATTAAAATATTGATGTCCATTAATTAGTTCTTACGTTATAAACAGTCTTCTTTATATTTCTTTATATAATTGATGACAGAGATAGTGACAAATTTATCACAGATGTCTCAAAGAGGTTCTTAATTGCCTCTATGTATTAATTGATTGATTAGATTGCAAGAATGGTGCAAAGATAATGAAGCTAAAAATTATATTCCAATTGTGGTACTTTATGGAATAAGAATGAAGTATTTGGTCGGGTGAAGGGCTTCTCTTTCACTTGATATATTCAAACAGAGGCTAGACAGATATTTATGCTTTAATTTGGATTCCTATACTGAGTAAGATTTGATGGCCTGAAGGGCCTCTTTGAGCTCCATATTTATACAATTGTAAATGGATTTTGCGCTACAAGATGAATCGGCCACCAGCTTGTACAGATACTAGGCTGCTTAAAATACAAATTCAGCAATTGACATAGGATCGCAAATGAGAAAGTCTGGAGAGGGATTTAATTCATAGTACTAATTCGCACATCATACTGAGACACATTTTTTACTCGCTTATCAGTTTGTTGAATAAGCCATAGTTGATTGGGTTCTCTAATTACAAAAGTTGGATTCAGCCAATGTACCAAATGGCTACAGTAGCTGAGAGGAAGGGGTTTTTGGTTTAGCCCATCCAAAGGATGCTGGCTTTGGAAAAGCTTCTCTAAAGCCTTTCAAAATCTCCACCAAATTCAGCCTTTTGGGCATATAGACAATAAAAGTGGATGTCCTTATCAGGAAAAGCTGAGACATTGTTGCCAATTTATTACAATTTAATGAGGACCAGCCCAACATGCATAGCAGTGAAAGATAATGTTTATCAGTAGTGCAATGCCACAAAACTCCATTAATTTAGCCTGGATTCACTGGCTTGTTTGTAATGTCAAGTCAGCAATTATTTAAAATCCCAAATTTCTGAGCGGAACATGATATACAACTCTGCATACAGAGTTTCCTTCTCTCTGTCGTTGAGGAAAATGAGAATTCAAATTGCGAAGGAAGACATCGTAAATGGAGTAAACAAGTTCATAAGAAAGTCACAACGAATTTTTCATTAAAAGTTGTCAGTTAGTTAAAAGGTTTTAGGTTTTAGGAAAGGGAGAAGAAAAAATGCAATTTCCGTTTCCACATCTTCCACTCTTAGGAAGCCTGTCGTATTGGATGATGCTGACTTTCGGGAGGGAGGGAAGAAATGTGCTGAGCATATAGTTTGATGAGCTTCTGTGGTCAGAACATGATAAATGATTATGAATAGATAGACAAATTAAACTTAACTTCCAAACTTAACATCACTACCCAATGTACTGGGAACATAGATTATTTCCTATGCATAAAATGAATGCAATTGTACTTATAAAAATAAATTAAAAGAAATTTGTCAAGTGCTATGCTATGATAGAAGTGACCAAAAAAGAAGTTTGTTAGGTTTACCGAGGGGGAAAAGTAAATTAAATTAGAATGTGGGTAGCATTGGAAAGAGAGTGGGGCATAACTAGGGCATGTCTGCCTCCTGATTAAGCATATTATACAACGATTGTGTGAGTCTGCTAAGCACCACACCCCAGTTTCAATGGATCTTACTACAATGCCCCCTAGTGTTGCAAAAGGGATATTGAAAAGAAGTAACAGCTCCACTGTTTTCTTTCTAACAGCAAAGTTAGAAAGAAAATAGCAAATTATTGGAATTGCATGTTACAAACACAGTCTTTCATCTATAAGGTACTGGAGACACTGAAATTTCTCATCTAGAGGTTATAAGAAATGCATTTAAAATAAAAGTGTTGGTGTCATAATGTCTTCTAAATTCCCTTCTTTTCTCTCCTGTTATACACAACTGCACAATCTTTTCTAGGTAAAAATATGGAAGAAACAAACTCCTAAATTCTATTTTGTCTAAATATAAAATAATAATTTGAACATAGTTACCATAATTATTTAGTATGTATTTTATTCCTCTCCCCCTTCTGCTACATTCACAATTACAAGTTTTAGATGGACTCTGGGGCATTCTCTCCCCCCCCTCTCTGCGTGTGTCTCCCTGCCTGTCTATTTGTGTCTCTGTTTTATTACAGTAATAAAATTCCAATTGTTTTGGAAAGTCTTGGTGATCAGATCCAAGTGCAAAAACGTATCAGATACGCTGATATGTATGGTTGCCACAAAGTTGCTTAATTAATGCATTTCAGGTGGAAAATTACCCTGAAATCTACCATAGCTAGATAAGTATCCATTCATATTTTGCTTCAAAGCAATTTAACACACTGAATATCATCTATATGTATGGATTATATTTTTTTCTTAAAATTATAAGATGCGATTGTTAGAAAAGAAAAAAGACCATCAAAGCACAGATATAGAGTATTTTAAATAACAATAAGAAAGGAACATCTATTGGTGATCCAGTCTTTTGCTACTGAATAATCATAGCCAGTATCTTCATATTAAGGAATTAGGGAGAAATATTTTGATCTCAGAAAACTAATTCTATTCTCTTGAACAAGTGATATTGTAGCCCACAAGGACTGTATTATAGAAGATAAAATGTTTTTTTTTAACGTTTTCTTTAAAGCTTCAACATAAAAATATCCATGTTTGAATGTAATGAGAAAAGCTGTTGCAAATCAATTTTGCTATAAAAATTGGCCTAGCTGGGAGAACAACAGAGAAAATACTGGAATGCAATGGGCTGATAATGCTATTATCTGGATCTACTGTAAAAAATGAATGAAGAGTAGCAGTTGACAAGAAGAGGGCCCATCTAGAAGCAACCAGAAATTGAATTAAAATAGTTTACAGTTGGTTATATTCATTGCAGGACATAGAAACAATAACGACATGTAATGATCCCCATAGGAGTCAGAAGGCACTGCTACAAAAGTGGCTGTTTTTTGCCTCTGTTTACTTCCACCAGGCACCCCAATATGTCAGTTTTGTGTGGTCTGACACAAAAAGCATTGCAAGAAGTCTGCTCTAAGATTTTCTTGAAGGTAGAGCTGTGTTCATGTCTCTAACTTCCTAATTTATCTTTGTTCTTCTGTATTTCAATCTGAAGCAGCTAACCAGGGAATGTTACCTCCAGGCTGAGCATTAGGAAGAGAACAAGAAGAACAAGAAGGACCAGAAGCCAAGAGGGTATGGCATCTCAGGTGAGAGAGAAAATAGGTTATTTTTACTAGAGTATGAAAAATAAGCCTTGAACTGGGAGGAAACTGCTATTTAATCAGCATCAGAATTTGGTGAACTTCTTAATACATTAACATTAATACATGTTTTTATAAGCATTTAAAATATTTTTCCCTCTCAAAGGAGGACTATGAATCTGGGATTAAGGCGAAACTTGATGTGGAGGCGTATGGAGACTCTTCGTTGAAGCAGTCTAATATGTCACTTGCAAGTGGAGACAGTGAGTAATTCAAATCAATTGAAGAAAAGAGCAGAAAACTTTCAGGGCAAACTTGTCATGTATTTTGGGGGTCTAAGATGTTTCAGGAATTTTGGCAGGATTTACGATTCTACTTTGTACATCTGAATATGTTTAACATAGTTTTTATTTAGAAGTTATATCATAAATTGATCTTAAAAAGAATATTCATATAGGCTACAAGCCACATATCCAAACACTGAGAATGCGCCCACTGCTCCAGCACATAAGAATCCCATGGTAGATTCATTAGTTGCCGTTTTCTGCAAACCAGTTCTTATGAAAAGGGATTCTCAAAGAAAATAATACCACACAAAGGAAAAATGTACTTAAGGCCAACTAGCATATTGGGAGACATTCTCTTCCAAAGGTTCATCAATTGCATTGTCAATCAGAGGAAGATATCTCAGTTAAAGATTTTTGAAGAAGTCTCTGCACAATAACTTTAAAATGTGAGAACAAGGACCTTTGTGATATATCAGGAAAGCAAAAGCCTCTTAGATAATTTTAGTTGACAAATTGGATCATAGCTAACCATACTTAAGTCCACTGAAATTAATGGATTTTAAATTAGTCATGATCAATATAAACTTCATTGGGTGCAGTTTAGTATGACAATATTTTGGTCTCTCCCTTTCAATCTAAAACCCTGAATTGGCCCTTCCCATTCTTCCAATAATGTGCATAGTGATGCATAGTCCTTTACTTAAACATTATACATCAACTCTTGCATTTAAGGGCCTTTCAGATCTATCTCTGGAATGTGGGATTGGATCTGGCAGCCACAGACCTACCATGATGATATTTGGAAAGAGGTGAAAAAAGTGACATCTGAATAGAACTGTGGTTGAATTAGGTCCTTACTCAGATAAGATAAGATTATAAATATGCTACTGGCTCAGGTTCATGAAGAATGGGTTTGGGAAGGTTGGCATCATTTGGCATTCTTTCTTTGATTTCCTTGGCTCTTTTTTTTACAATAATTAAGACTATGAACATGCCTATAAACTTCATATGATTAGGGCCAACATCTTTACATCTCCCAAAAAGCAATCAGAAGACTTTATTACACTGTTACAGTATATTATTTTTAAAATAAATTGGTGGCTTACAAATTGATGACTTATAAATAAATTGGTGGTTTACAAAAATATTTAAAAACAAAAGAATGTATCGATACCTCCACTTCATTGGCCTCACCAGATGCAAACAACCAGAAAGCCTATACATTTACTCTCATGCATACTTTTTCCATTCATTCACAGTAGAAAGGAAAATTGCACATTGTAGTAGATTATCTTGAAAGCAGAAATTGTTTGACACCCCCATATCATAATCCAAGTCTGGACTGGAACCTTTAACATTAGGCCGCTTTTTTTGAAAAAAGTGTGGTACAAGTGTGGTATTGACAAATTATCAACCTATACGTATTTTTGAGAGCTCTCCTAGGTGAAAAATTCCTGCAATCCCAACAGGAAAAGAATGAGCAAAAATATTTCCCCGGTATGTGTTATCATAAAGGGATATTGTTTTGCTTTGTGTGTTTTTTTCAGATATGGGAACACACCCACAATGTCTACAAATAAAAACAAAATGAAAGACTCTAACAACAACATAGACTTGCTGTAAGAGTTTTCTACATGAAAAAAATATAATATTTGTTTATTTGAATGGACAGGAAGTGTGCTTTGCCTGTATTGTGACTAATACTTGGGGGCTGGCAATGAGCTAGAAACAGCAGCCACTGTGAATTCAATCAGTACTTTTACCATCTACACTTTTACCATTCAATTTTTCCCCCTGTACCTTAGAGCAAGGAAACAATATACATAGTAAAATAACACATGTGTTCCTATTTAAGGGATAAGGAGAGGCTAAAATAATACATGCATTAGCTTGAATGGAAGAAAGAAGATGTTTCAGACACTGACTCCGAAAAGCCAAAAAAACAATTTTTTTGTAGTCTTTAAGATTTAACTGAAAATCATTTTTGTGGAAGTGGGTAAAGGCACCAGGCTGGAAACAGGGAAGCCATGAGTTCTAGTATCACATTAGGCACAAAGCTGACTAGGTGACTTTGGGCCAGTCATTCCCCTTCAGACCTGAGATGGAGGCTATGGTAAACCTCTTCTTAAAAAACTTGCCAAGGAAACTGCAGGTAGTTGTCCAGGAAGTCACCAGGAATCTATGTTCAAGGCATATGCAAGAACTAACTATCAGACAAGAATATCTGTCTTTTATGTAACATTGGAGAAGGGAAATTTAATTTCCCTTAGAAAAAGTGGCTACTGCATTTCATTCAATGGTGACATTTAGAACCAAATCTGGAAACCAGGAATTTGTGGCAATATTATTTTAAATTTATCTACAGACCTCAGTAGAAATTGAAGAAACTTGGCACATTTTGCATATAATGTTAAATTTGCCATCTTTCTTTTGTCTGTTAAATGTTTTCCAAAATCCTATTTTCACTCCATATCAACTTAGTTTCTAGTAAAATTGGGTTTTGGTATGTAGCTGTGGATATAAGATTCAGCATAGAAGAGGGAAGTGCTGAAAATGTAATGGCTATTGAACTTTCAGTTTTCCATGCTGAAAGTGACATGGTGTTTCTACCAATGATCAAGAAAATAAATCTGTAACCATCTTTCAGAAGCAAAGCAGCTGGAAACATCCTATGTAATACTAATTATCAAAGAGGAATTCTGTTTGCATACAAGTCTCTAGCACAAATCTGTTGTCACCCATGTACATTGAACTTTAATTTCCATCATCTCCAGCCAGCATAATAAAGGAATCCATAGTTCACCTCATCTGGGCAGAAGCTATTAGACTGAAGATGCTGTTATTCTTATGGCTATAAATGGTGACCAGGATTCAGAACATGCTGCCAGTTTATTTCAGTCTCAAAACTGGACTTGGAAAACTTCCCTTGGTCTCATAGGTATTATCTGTGTTCTGTATACCTTTGATCTGTTTTCCCAAGAGCATTACAAAATGGTAATTTTGCAGTAGTACTAAACCAAGTTATTTTGCTATGTAAGATGAATTCCAGAATGGTGTCTTCAGTCTACCATATATAAAGGTATGATCGGGTTAGGCTTGATTAATTTCCCAAGGGAGATACAGGTATAGCAGTTTTATCTGTCTTTCATACAGCAGTCTATTTTCCAGAGTAGCAACAGGACCAGGGACGGGTATGTGATGCAGAAAGTTCTATTTTCCAAGTCTTCTGCTGCCTCCTGGCACCTACCATCTAAGATAGTTATTTTGCTGTACATAAATGGGAGGGATATTTATAGGACAGTTACCAACAAAGTTTGAATGTTATCATCATGTCTAAAGTGACTTTACTGGGGGCGAGGACTATGTCTGCCTCTATCCCATGGATGGCTTAACTATTGAGAATCTCACCAATCCCACCATTTATAAATTGTCATATGGCTGCAACAACATATCTAGGGCTGAACTCTGGAGAGCAGATCCAAGAATATATGATTTGGAGCCTGACTGACGGACAAGCTAGAAGCAACTAACAAGAAAAGTAGCAATCTCATTTTATTTGGCAAGATAAGCCTTGCCATAGTCTCTCCTTCTCGTTTCTGCATTTTCAGTTCACCAGATGAGCATTTGCCAGCATATCTGTGTACCATTCAGTCAGTACTCCTGGCCTGGTCACCAGGGAATATATCACCTGAATAAAAGAAGGAGGATGGAGAGGGTATCCATGGGAAAAGCAGGATCCTATCAAAAGCATATGGACACAAGTGAGTGTGTGCAGTGGAATCTTCAGTGGCACGGAGTGGGCTCAGTAGCTCAGCTGCAAACCAGGAATTTCCCTCTTGAAATTTTCTTCCAGCATAAGTTTAATCACTAGGCAGCTTTAGCCAAGCCATTCTCAGACTGAATTTCCCACCTGCCATATCAGAAGAAAATATCTACTTAACAGAATGTATTATGGTAACATTACACCAAAATAATATATATGAAGTGCTTTCAAAGTATTAAAAGTTGAAATTATAAGAACTACTGAAATTATCAGAACCACTATCTTCACAAATCAATTGTATATGACAACATACTAAGTGCAGAACACTACTAAGCAAATAAATGAAAGTGCTTTTTAAAAAGATCATAAAATCCCTCTCTCTATATGTATTGTACAAATCATACAAAAGGAAGATACAAGATCAAGAAGTTCCTTCTGAGATTTCAAGAGGCACCATCAACTCAATTGCAGCTACATTATAAAAAGATAAAGGATTAAGCTACATGTTGATACAAACTTTGGTATGAAAGCCCTAATGAATTAAAGGAGCTATGGAGGGATCAATTTTGTAGAGGAAAAACACTAAAATGAATGTTTACAGAAAGTTTGACTTTCTAAATCAAGATCATGTGTAATTTTGGATTTCTAACTCAAGGAAGATTATACAATCATCAGTTGAAAAATTGCATAACACTTCCTAGCTAATTAGAAAGATAGACTAGTAGCACAGATGTCCTTGTGTTGGGTGAATTGGTTGTGGCCAGTAGAAATTGGCCCTATCCTGTTGACAGTAACCATCTCAGGGAAAGTCAGTGAGCTTTGGCCCCTTATCAGGCAATCTGTCCCCCACAAGGACATTGGATTTCAGCTGTTCCTTGAACATTCCACTATTGATGATAAATACAAGTTGTGTTTGAAGTGAAGACAAACCCTATTGAGTTTAAGCTGTTTCTGTTTATAGCCAGTTAAAAGCAGATTCTTTCATTATTGATGGGTGTGATCAAGTGATAGTAAGAAACATGAAGGCTACTTCACAATTTCCTACTTAGAACTTAATTTCACTTCAGGAGGCCATGTGAATCAACCACCAAATAATGGTATCAGAACATGGTGCTTGAAAGAGCTATTAGCCAACACAACAAAACCAATCTTGCCCTCAAAGAGGTTATAGACTAACTTTAGATAATGGGAGTCAATGGAAGAAAAACATGATTGATGGGATGGTGGTATTTCAGTTATAATTCTGTGCATTAAAAAACCTATAGAACTAAGACTCTGAATTGAAGTAATTTGAATTCTGTGCAAATAATGGCTGAATTTGCTTGCATCAATTATGTAAATAAAGACAAAGGGAGTTGCTTCTTTGCATAATCCATCCTGCACCTGTTAGTAGGAGAGAAAGAAAATAATATGGCTGTAGCCAGAAGTGACTACCATTTTTGATTTTCTCCATCCATTCTCTAAATTATAAGTTTTGATACATGAATGTATGTATGTACATGTTAGGTTTATCGGATCCCAGTTGCAAAAATTTGCAAGACCAAGATAGAATCAAAGAGATGGTTTTCTGTATCTCTTTACTGCCAGATAAGGGTTGTCTGGATTTTGGTAACTCAGGCATGGTAGTCTAGCTTATGTATGTGGAAAAGTTTATAAAGGTGATTTAGAAACTATCACTTTTCTTTTGAAACTAAAAACTAAGCATGGAAAGGTAGGGCATTTCGTGAAAACTACAATGCGAGAAATAGGAAGACTGTATTTTATTTTATTTTATTCTGTACTATATCGAAATTTCAGTCTCCATCTTCATCATCGTTGTTATTATTTAATTTCTATTCTGCTCTTCCTCTTAATTAATCAGGGAAAAAACTTTCAGTGCCATTTTTGTCACTATAAATCTGGCTACGTCTCCCTCTTTGCATTCCATATCCAATGAACATTGTTCCTTAGCTAACACATGGTTATTTTTTACTGTGCAATTACAATCCTATCAAGTTCATTACTATGTTTCCTGCCATATTAATTATGGAGGGAGTCAAGCTATTCTCCAAAGGCACTTGAAGGCAGGACAAGAAGCAATGGATGGAAACTAGAACTGAGGAGAAATTTCATGACAGTTAGAACAATTAATCAGTGGAACAACTTGCCTCTGGAAGTTGTGAATGCTCCAACACTGAAAGTTTTTAAGAAGAGATTTGGATAACCATTTGTATAAAATGGTACTGGGTTTCCTGTCGGAGCAGGAGATTGGACTAGAAGACCTTCAAAGTCCCTTCCAACTGTGTTTTTTGTTCTGTTATTCAGGAAGAACATATACAGGTAGCATTTTATTCAATTGTTTCAGTTAGGATTAAAGTAACTTTAGTGCTTCAGACAAAGATTGCATTGCTTGAATAAACACATCTTATTACTGTAAGTCATAATATGGGTATACATTTTTAATTTTAATTTTGGCGTAGCTATTTCTGTGATTCCTGCCAATGCAGTTTATAAATCATGGGTCTTAAGTTAGCAAACACCACCAATTATAGTTTATTCACTTCTCTTACACTTGAGAAAATTTGACAACATGTTTTTATTGCCCAAGAGGCTCCAGAAACAATGGATTAAAATTACAAGGAAGGAGATCAAACCAGAGATCAGAAGGAACTTCCTGACTGTTTAAGTTGTCAGATAGTGGAACAGGCTGCCCACATGAAATTGTGAGATCTTCTTTGCTGGAGGCTGTTAAACAGGCTGGGTAGATATCTGTCAGAGGTATAGGGAATCTTAGGAGGCTTCCCAGGTCCCTCCCAATTCTATTATGCCATCAATCTATGAACGTTTAAATGTTTAATGTTTTATTTATACTCAGTGCAATTAAAAACAATTCTGTAGATTAAGTAATGTTCCAAATTTTAGAAATTACTCTTCAATGAGGCCAGTTCAAAAAGCATAACATCCCAAAATGAATTACATCTTCCCCTTTGCTGTCTCCTGATCTAGTGGATGGGGTTACCATTCACAAAAATATGGACATTCCTAATTTGCCTTTATTCTAACTGAGTTCCATGTTGCTAAACTTTCTCTTGCAATTCTGCCTCTTTTATGGAGTAGAATTATCAAGTATAACTTAGCAACTTAATTTTTTTTATGGACATCCATTTGTCTGGAATGGAACACCATCTCCTGCTTGAGCAGAGGGTTGGAATAGAAGACCTCCAAAGTCCCTTCCAACTCTGTTATTCTCTATTGTCCTTAATGTAATCTGCTTGAAATTCTTAGAACAGATGGGATAAAAATGCAAGTATGTGACTGATTTTGAATAATCATGTTTTGAACTTGAGCTGTGATTTCTAGCCACTTAATTTCTTGTCCCCTCACCCAGAAGAGCCAAACGCCTTATATTTACTGTCAGCAAACGTAAAGTGGTTATGAATTTACTATGAACACAAGAACCACTTGTGACAGGAACGTAAGGGTGGAGTCAGAGTGTCTTGTGCAGTTGCCAAAGAGGGGATTTATAGAGCCAAAACTTCACATGGGTTTTTTCCTTCTTCTTGAATGTCGGACTGTGGAAGTTGTTTTCAAGGTAAGGTTGGTGAAGCAGGCTGAAATCTATGTGATATCAATGCAGTATATAAAGGTAATCTTTTAGCCACAAGAAAACAAGAATGCGGTATAATATATCTGTAGAACTGTATTGTATTATATATAATACAATACAATAGCAGAGTTGTTGGAAGGGGCCTTGGAGGTCTTCTAGTCCAACCCCCTGCCTAGGCAGGAAACCCTATACCATTTCAGACAAATGGCTATCCAACAACTTCTTATATAGGATATAGGATTAGCTGAAGTATTTTTGTCTAGAACATGGAAATATAGGAAAGATTTCAAATTCATACAGAAAGGTGTATGTTTTTAATTTAATTTTTTTTAAAGGTATGAATTGGTGGAAAACATATTTAACCTATAAATTTATTATTTATTTATTAGACACATTTATATGCCACCCAATCCCGAAGGACTCGGGATTCCGAAGGACTGCTAGTTTCTGTTCCATCCTGGGAGCTATTCTGTTTCATCCTTAGGATTTCTCCATAGTTAATGCAGAAGGAAATATATTCTATTTATTGGAAGTGTTTTTTAAATTTGAATGTCACCCAGAACACTATGGTTATTTTGAATATATAAATGGGGAAACTGAATCAAATTGAGAGTAGAGTAGAGTAGAGTACAGTACAGTAGAATAGGAATAGGAATAGGAATAGGAATAGGAATAGGAATAGGAATAGGAATAGGAATAGGAATAGGAATAGGAATAGGAATAGGAATAGGAATAGAATGAGTTTTGGCGCATACCAAAATAGTGTTACTTGTAAATGTTGGAAGTCTCACTTTCATGCCTTAAGAATATCTAAAAAAGTTTTCACAAACATCCCATTACAAAGAGTTTTTCCTCCTTAGAATTGTAGGATATAATAAGTATGGTACTATCAATTCATAATGCTGATATGATGGTTGATGAGGAAAACAAATAATTCTTTGTATGACAATTATAATTTTTATTACATAAGATTTTGTAAAGGAAAGTAATGATTCTTCTTGCTGACACACACACACACACACACACGGTAACAAAATAGTTTTGAGTCTTGTTATTTGCTGCAGAGCAGCATTTTAGTGGTGCTTTTGATTGATTTTGTAAATATGAGAATCTACATGATAGCCTTAATGTCATAATAAAAAATACAGGAATGATTAAAGAAATTGTTCCAACTCTGGGTAAAATAACTTTCAGAGACAGCTTTTCAAACATTATTAGACAGTTATGATGAGTCCCAGGGTCCATTTCTAGTAGAAAAAAGGAAAAGGGTCTATTCATTTCATCTTTTCCCCTCTCCCATGAAATCTTCAACTCAATCCTTTTTTTAACTGAATTTGAAAGTAAGGCCAATTTTATTATCTTGATCTCAGGCTCACAGTAGTCCCTTTCCATTTTTTTGCTTTATAATTGGCTGGTTAAGTGTGTGAACATATGTCACTTCTTGTTCCAGATTTGCTTCAGCAATGAAGTGGGAAGGCAGACTCTATAGAATATTCTTCCTGAATCACTCAAAATGATATCATAACTAGCTTTCTATGGCTGGCCAAAAATAATTGGGGAGGACAGGAAGAACAGTGGATAGCCCCCTTATTTGTTCTCCACAGCTCATATTTTCATAATCTATTGCCGCCACAAATTGTTTGGAATATAGTCCCCATAATTTCCATCAGCTTCATGATGTTTAGTCCCATCCAAGTTGGAGAAGGCTAGTAGGTTGCTTGCATGACTTCATATTTTTAAATAACTGCAATTGAATAAGTGGCAAAATATTCAGAATGGCTATGGTAATTTTTAATCTGCGTAAGGGCAGGAAGTGTTAGATGCACCTTTTTCTCCTGAAGATTCATTGAAAATAGAGTCTCCCCAGCCACTTGGAGACATAAATTGTGTGGCGTGTCATAGAGTCATTTGCTCAAGTTATAAATAAACAAATTGGGATACATCCCAACAAATTGGGATGTAATTTTCAGGTTAAAAGAGAAATCCATGAATCACAATGATAATTCCTTAGACTACTAGACAAATTAGTATGATTATGATTATTAAATTATGTTTCACATACTAGCAAGAATTTTTACCTCCCTTTCCAACTATATTCCATTCCATATCAGGCCACCAAGTTTGCTTCCTTGGATTATTCCTATTTTGATATAAGTAGTTAGAAATAGCTTTGAAGTTATTTGCCATGTTTTTTCTTTGCTCCAAAATTCATATCAAAGTTCAGTCAATGAACAGAAGAAAGAAGTACAGTTTGTACTAATGCCAAACTATCTCATATTGGAAATTTCAATATTTATTTATTTGATTCCTAGAGCTACGCATTTCAATAAGTGATTCTTTCAACAACTCAATATTTCATTAACTACATCTATAACTGGATAACATTCCCTCCAAATGCACTACTCTCAGATGACAATTAAGAATAAGAAAATGGAGGTGCACAGTTCATTGTAAATTGACTAGAAAAACAACACACATCTATAGTGTGAAAAGAGCAAAGTTCTCATTGCCTCACTTTGCTTAATGATAGGGCTGCCACCCAAGCATTACTGCCCCAAAAGAAAGGCAATGGTATTTTCTCCTTGTTCACACTGCATGGAATTTTGCCAAATAAATCACCTGCATTGGTTTGTGAGATGAACTCTGATATATCTATTTTTTTCTACCAGAGTCCTATTGACAGACAAAAGAATAGGTTTATAAACAATAGACCTTCCGTATGCTAACACATTTTCTTGGGGTCAAACAATTAGCTGAGTCACAAACTAGCCCAAGGAGTTGGGTTTGCAAAACATAATCACCCACAAACGACTGAGCTATAGTTAGGGTTAGGGTCAAAAACTTCTGTCATTTACTTGACATTCATCTAGGTCACAAGAGACAGATTTTAGCAAGTATAAAAGAATGAACTGATATAATAGAATGGATAAAAAATACTGGCTCCAAACAGAAGATACACGCAATACATAGGGTGGTTTGTAACAATGTCATATCTTTCATCTGATTTACCTCACAGAGTTGTCAAGGGCATAGAAAGGAATTGTTTTCTGTATGCTGTTTGGAGCACACTGGAAGAAATGGGAAATGGGAAGAGTGGAGATGAAAAAGCAGTGAATAAGTAAACTTATTTTCTTATTGACAGGTAGCTCCTCCTCATCTGAGGAGGAGCCAAGAGGTACGGAGCCTGCGAAGCCACTCATCTCCCACAAAGCTTCCCATAATGTACGTTCCTAGGGCTTGGAGAGATTTGAGTTTGGTTGTGGTAATTTGTAAGCAGTTTCCAAGATATCAAGGATCCAGCCGTAGAAACCTCTGGAGTGTTCTTTCTCTGAAGTAACCTTGAAAGCCCCAGTAATGCTGGGATTGCCAAATAATTGTTTTTCTATGTAGAAAATATGTTTTGGATTTTTACACAATCCCTAAATAATTCTTATTTGATTCAGTCTGATGTAACCTTGATGAAGGTTCAAAAAAGCAAGTCAGATCTTTATCATGGCCATAGATCAGCACAGAGGTTCAAGATAATTTGCAAAATATAAATAGAACATTTTAAGTTTTAAGTATAAAGTATTTAAAACAATATAAAAATAATAAAGCTATAAAGCATCAAAAAGACAAAAGCAGGAATAAAAAAGCTGCCCATCTAAGTATCTCTTCAAAAATAAATTATGGTGCTGCTTGATAATTTTATGGTGCATCTTGTAACTAGTTTCCATTTCTGTGTTCATCATAATGCCATCTATCTTCTTCCCACAACCCACCTCCCACTTCAGCACGCCAAGTTCATTAAAAATAACTACAACCCCTTTAACTGGAACTGCTAGGAACTGCCTGTTTGCAAAATATAGTAATTGTACAATTTTAGTTAAAGAAATAGTATAAGAAGGATCAATGACATTCCATTCCTCCTGAACAACCCCTTCTACTTTTTAATAAATCTAAACAGTGGGAAAGCCAAACAAGGAATTCCTACACTATTTTTCAGATCTCAGTTCCAAATACAGGTTTGTTTTGAAACCAGGTGTATCAGGCAGACAGATTTTATATTTGGGGAAAAGGTGTACTTCTATCATCACAAAATCATTTTGTGAGCATCCAAGAGCCTTGTGATTGTGGTGGAATATACATTTGAGTAATGAACAAAATCATAACCCCCTTGCTTACTTTTGCAATCTTAAACCAAACTAAAAGGCACAGTTTTCTCAAAAGAAAAAAAAAGTACAGAACCTCAAAGCTAATTCCCTCTTTTTCCCACAAAACTATAAGTTTTAATGCAGCAGAAGAAAAAATATTAAAAGCCCAAGAGAAAAACTATTTCTAATGTTGATGTTTTCTTTAAATAACACAAACCAATCTTGACCAAGACTGGAAATACTCAAACACAGTCAATCCTAGTGACTTCCAGGGATACACCAGGAAATTCTAAGGCTATAGGTTACTTTGGGATATCAAAAATATCCCTGGGGAAAATAATGCAATCTCCTGCATATGGCCACTAAAAAAAACTTGGCTAAAGTTTGAGTGAAGGTTTATTTTAGGGGGAAAGAAATGTTTTGCTTTGTGCCCATGGAGTACACTTTGGAACATACACCTTGGCACCTAATCCAAAGAGCTCAGCCTGCCAAAAATTGCAAACTCCTGATCTAAACAGGAACAAGGGATACACAGCACAGGCTTTAGTGAGGTAGGAATAACTTTCATGCAAGTTCTTGGCAGGCCGAGGTGGCAATGAATTTATACAGCAGCCTTCCACCTCTCTTGTCCTCAGATGTGGACACAACAATTCCTAGAACTCACAGTTATCAGTGAGAAAGATCCCACACATCTGGAGAGCAACAACGATGCAGAAAAAGGTTGCTTTCTCTATTTTTCTTTCCTAAAAAGGGGTTTTTCTTTTCACCGCTGTTCCTTATGTCCTTAATGTCCTCATCAATGGGGGAGACATGCAGTGGATAAAATTGTTGCATATCATTCCCCAGTATATCCCTACTTGTAGAAATATTGCCTGTTGAATTTCTGCAAGTTGCATCACTGTTACAGAGCAGTAAAGTAAAGCCATTGAAGTAAAGTGGCAATCATTATGACATGTTTTTGCTATTCCCTTCAGTCATATGTGGAACTTCATGAGCTGGTCATGGACAAGAACAATGAGTTTCGCTGGATGGAGGCTTCTCACTGGATCAAACTGGAAGAGGACTTTGAGGAGATGGGGCATTGGGGGAGACCTCACCTTTCATACCTGACTTTCCAAAGTCTTTTGGAGGTGCGCAAGGCTTTTAGCAAAGGTGAGGAAGGATTGTACATTTTTCCTTAAGAACTTGCCCTTCGATGGTTTCCAAACAATATGCTACAAAAGAAAAATAAGAGTGCTTGCACTCACCCTTTCCATTGTCCAAATCCCAGTGCTATATCAGATACAAGATTGATATTCTTATTTTTACCAATAAAAGAAAATATTTGTAGCTCTGAACTGTTAGCTCCATAAGATTGGTGGGTTTTTTGCAGATGTTTCATTACCAAACCAGGTAACATCATTAGTGCATCAGGTAGCACTGGTTATATTACTTAGTTTGGTAATGAAATGACTGTAAGAAAATCACTAAACTCAAAGAGCAGCCAAAAAACCTACCTTTCATGTATTGATGGACTTGTTCTTACTTGTTTTCTTGCCCCCAACAAATATTCTTAGAGTAACTTAGGGGACCCAAGGTTTCCAAAAGGAAAAAAAAACAACCTGTCATTAATAATAGGAAATGTAGAGGAGAGTAAATCAATACAATATATTTATATCTGTATCTACATATATCTTTTACATCTGCATAAACATCTACATGTATAACTATTTATATTCATTTTATCTATCTATCGCTTTCCATCTTTCAAATCCTCTAGCCTCAATGATTCAGGAGTCTCTTAAATAACAGTAGTAACCATGGCATTTATTTTGGGGAAGGAATTGAAAAATCAATTAAAAGGTTCCCAATTTTCCTTTTGATATGCATAAAGATAATAAATGTCTATTTTGGAATGGTAAGCAAATGGTAAGTCTCTTTCAAATTATCAAAATGTTTCTTTGACATGATCTCCCTATATCTGCATTTCTAGGAACTGTCCTTCTGGATTTGCAAGAAAGAAGTCTAGCTGGGATTGCTAATCAGGTGCTTTCCCAAATGATCTATGAAGGAAAACTCAAGCCTGATGACCAAGAAGTGCTTTTAAGAACTCTTCTACTTCAGCACAGGTATTGACAAGGATGAATATGAAATATGACATTTTCCCACCCAAAGAATGAATGAGACAGCCAAGAAAAATGGGCCCCAATCCATGTCTAGTTCTTTCTGGATCAGGCATACTCTATAAATTAAGCTACTGATGTGTCATATATAAGTGGGAAAGGGTACTAAGAATGAAAAAGCATTTGATTAGACCAGCTCTCCTGCAGTATTTGCCAATGCATAGTATTTGGATTTCATTCCAAGATCTGGACAAGTCCTGCAAAATCAGAAGCAGCAAAGACAGCAGAAACATCTGCCTCTCATACTTAACCTATTGATGTGACATTTAGGAAAAATGGGACATGTAAGGAATTGTCTTATGTCTGCTAGCCTTTTAGTCTATGAGTTCAGAGTTTCTATTTCGTTAGAACAGTGCAAAGAAGAGTATCATAATGATGATCAGTGGCTGGAAATTAAATCTGCTGAAGAGACATAACAGGCTTTCCTTGAGTCTTTGGGAGGGCGAAAACCATTTCCCCCAGGTTCTGGAGGCCCTCCGGAGGCCAGAAACAGGCCCATTTCTAGCCTTCCAGAACTTCCCCCTCTCCAACCCTCTGTGTGTGCCCTGCACTTACCTCACATCCAAAATGGGCGATGTAAGACTCGTGGGAGAGGCGGGGAGTGGTTGGAGGGATGGGGTGGGCAAGAGGTTCTCCTAACTGGCCATAATGTTAGCTATGGCTTCTCCTGAACCCATAGCAGCCCACCCCTGCTGGGAACCTTATTTAAGGGAAAAAAATGAAATAGCTGGATATTTTAGTCATCAGAAAATGCAGATAGTAGATAAGGTTGAAAAGTTGGGAAATCCTTTCTGCCAGAGAAATAGGATTTTAAAAATGAGTTGTTGCCTTCTGCCAGAAGGGTATTTTTGTGCAATAAAGCCAAATTCTCTCCTTTGATTTATTTATTTATTAAATTTATATGCCACCCTCTCATCTTACATAACTTTTCATTTTATTCAGAAAGTTAAAATACAAACTTCAAAAAGAAGAAAAAAAGCAAAATATAACAACACATTTACATATATTGTCCCCCCACCACCACTAGTTGAATATTGATAGCTATATTACAGCTATAATGGTTCCTCCATTGCAAAACAGCAAAGTGAAACAGAAAATTGATGTTTCTCAATGATTGCTTCTCATTCCCCAAAGTCATAAGCCCTCCTATAGATTGGGCATAAGACTGCTGTAGCTGAGCTTTTACAGCCAATCATAAACAATTCTCAAAGACAGAAGAAGCACCATAACAAAGGAATTCAGAGAATATTGAGAAAACCTTTCTCACAATTAAAAAGGGGGGGACACAAATTTTTATAAAATTAAGATGAGTTTTTAAAAATTAATAAAATGTGAAACTCCTGTGGTGAAACCCTCGTACAAATGTAAATCCAATGAGGTCCCTTTCATTATCCAGGAATCCAAATTGAGTTCCATAGGGAGAAAACAAAAGTGATTTATAGTAACTAATAAAGCAGTAAAAAAGCACAAAAATTCTTCTTTAAAATCCAACAAGAGTTAAAACAAATCAGCATTCAACCAGTCAATTAACATTTAAAAGTAAATGTTGAAAGGAAAAAAAATCCTACATCAAAACATGCAGTTGAAACCAAGGCATTCTTTAAAAAGCAGACAGTTAAAAGGAAGAGATGGAGACCCAATATCGAAAATTGCAACCTCAAAGATTCTGAGGTAGGTCCTTGGTCTTGGATAATCCCTAGTAACTACCATTTGAATCTAAGGAGCATGCCATCAAAGAACCAGCTTTGGCAGCAAAATCAGCTGTTTGTCAGCAGGGAAGAAAACTCCTATGCTGCTTAGCATGGCATTTTGGGGGAGTCCCCATTTTGGGGGAAAATCTTTGCTAGGCCCCCCTCAACAGTAAAGCAATTCAGGGCAGTATATATTTTGGTTGTTAGACAATGTGTATAAATTAATCTGACAATTTTACATGTATCAGTTGTTACATAAATTCTTCCCTGAAGACCTAGGCATTAACTTTTTACTATTGCATTCTCTTCCTTGAGCCTCATACATATATATTTATTCTTTGCCCAGTCACCCTAGTGAATCAGCTTCATTAAACACTCTCTTGCCTGCACTGGTACAACGGACAGATACCAAAGATTCAACTCAACCACTGCTTCAAGAACATCAACAAATTGAGATGAAGACCTTTTCTAATGGCTCAGAGCAGGTAAATTAACTTTGCAGTACATAAATGGAGAATATTTTATGACTACAGTGCCACAAGTACTGGGATTCAAACTACAATTTTTCCCATCTAAGTATGGAATTGTATTCAGACTTCAGTTGTCCTCAGACTTAAAAGATAACCAAATAAGCAACACAACATCATAAAGCAAAGTGTTATGACTGGTAGAAGTATTAAATCAATGGATTGGCCAGACTGGCAAAAATTTGAACAAATTGAACAAAGATTGTCATCTTTTGCATCCCTCACTTCAGATGAAGTATGTATTCTATAAATTATTTTTTGAAGTAAGACAGAGAAGAAAAGTCATCATCATAGCCTGTATTAAGCATCTCTTTCTCTTAGATTATCACATAGGGAATGTCTACATAATCTTAATCTTAATTATTTGATCTTAATTAATTTCATAAGCCAGGCAACTACATGGCGGTCAAGGCAATACATCTGATATTGGGTCCTAATTGTACTGAGTTTTACAATGCTCAATAGAGCTCTATAATTTAACTTGCTAACATACCAGCAACCAATGCAGCACTATAACATGAAACCTGTAATTCAAAGTCAATGGCTCCCTTCAACAGCTCATCTATTATATTTTATAGAATTGCAAATGCAGGAAGTCCTACATACAGCACATTGTATAGTAATACCCATCCATTACTAGAATACATGAGGGCAAAATGGAACCTTAAAGAGCCCACCCCCACTACTTAATTACCATGGGGGCTATAGTGACAAGAAGGCATTTTTGAGTACAGCCCTTCAGTAAAAATGGAGCTCCTGAATTATTGTGCTCTTGATCCCCCAACTCACAGAGGTAGTTTAGAAGGGTATCATTATTAAGAGTATCAAAAGCTGTCAAGAAGTCATGGAGAATTAGCTACTGTATGTTGTAGTTTTTCTTTTGGTATAAGTCATCAACCAGAAGACTGAATACATAGGTTTTCTTTCAGGAGCAGCTAAAGCTATAATATCTTAAGAGTCGCTTGTGAGAAAATGTCTAATTTTCTCAAATTCAGAGTGTAATCTCCAAGATGTTTTCTTCTTGCAGGGAGAGTCAAGTCATAGTGATTTTAAGAAACAGCTGTTAGATAAGATTCCTCCTGATGCAGAAGCCACTCTGGGATTGGTTGGTAAGTATCTTCTGTGTTCAAGTGTAAAAGGATCCTGTTGTAGAAAATGTGTAGTGGACCTCTAGAGTAGTGTGAGAACAGTTGTGTTGAATGTCATTGTTTCATTTCTTGGCTTTTCCAGGTAAGATTTCAGATAAGATCTTGAAGAATTGCTGCAATAACCTCAGAATATATGCTGGACTTTGAAACTGATGCACAGGTGCTACAATTCACCAGAGGTGCTACAATACACATATACATATATACATGTATACACGTATACACACACACACACACGTGTGTGTGTGTGTGTGTATGTGCGTATGTTCCAGCATAACTCTGGAACGCCTTGAGCAATTTTAACCAAACTTGGTACACAGATGACTTACTCTCTGGAAACAAATACTGTGGGGGTAAGACAACCCCCCCACACCCTTTGGGTGTGCATTCTATTAAGATACAGTGAGTTGTGCCTTAAAATGGCTTCTACTATACTGCTTTAAAATGGCTTCTATTGTATAGCATAGTGGAGTTGCCACGGTAACAGCTTCACAGTACTCCACAAGGGGGATCCCTCTGGTAAGGGGGAAAATCCAACATTAGAAAATACATTTGGTCCAGACATTTTTGAATGTCTAATATAGGATTGGGATAAACAAATACCTGGGCAACACCAGGTTAACAGCTAGTTATATGATATTAAAAGGGTCTGCTTTATTGGCAACAAGAAAAGCTATTACAAATTCCTGGAAAAATTTCAAAGGATTGAAAGTTATACATTAGTATGAGATAATATGGATGATAGCATGAGCAGAAAATCTGACAAGGTAAATTTGGCCAGCAAAGGTGTGTTAAATAAATTCAATGGTGATCCAGATTCAAAGAGAATTGATGATAAGCACCATGCAGGGAACTTCTGCAGTCTTTGTAGGCGCCTCTTTAAAGATTGTTTTTTTTTTGGGGGGGGGGTCATAAAACAGTAGTCTTATAGGCAATACAGGAAAAGATGCCACTTCTTTAAGGAACTGCTCTGGATTACTTTTTTCTCTTTAAATCTGGGTCATTGCAGAGCCCTAAAAATTAATAAAGATCATTCTAATAAATTTGACTAATGGTATAGCTTATGTCAATTCCATTGAAAAATATTTATTAATCCAAAATGGTAATGAAAAATACGGGAAACAAAACTGGATATGCTTTGCATATCTATTATAATCTATTGCATATATTGAAATGCATGCATGTACTTTTATTTTATTTGACCTGCTTTTACTTTTTTATGATAAAATATACTTTAAATACCTCTTAAAAGATATGTTGGGCTTAGGTCCACCATTTGGCTGGTCTGTTTATAATTCTATATATGAAACTTTATAGAGCCACTGAAGTAGGCTTATTTTAATTACTGGTATTTTAAACCCTAATCTTATTTTAATTATTTTAATGCAGTATGAAACACAACCTGATATGATGACATTAGCAGTGATGCAATTATCAGTTTCTTACATTTCAAGCAATTCTAAAGCAGAGTTATATCACAGGTCTCCCTTTCTTTCTCTGGCCAACTTTCAACAACTCCTTGAGCAGCTCAGATAGAGTACCTTAATTCAACCACCACTGCAATTTAATCTATAAAGTTGGGCTCCCAACTTTTTTGTATTTTTGAACATTGTTCAAAAACAATCAAAATCAGCCTTCCCCAAACAGAACTTATAGTTATTTTTTTAACTATCAATCACATTCCCATCATTCTCATCAGAAATTGAAATCTAACACAAAAATGGACACCAAGTTGGGAAATCAGGGCAAGACAGGCTAGGTTCACTTTAAATAGAGATGTACATACATCTGTAGATGTACAACTCATTAGATAATGAAGAATGAGGTACTACTATAAACCAATTCACTCAGTCCTACATAGGAACCAGAATCTATAGAAAGTGATCAATCCACCTAGAGTAAATTGGGAAATGAGAAACAAAGTTGTCCTTACTCCAGGTTTTGGCCTTGGAGGGAAGAGTCTACCATAATTTGAAGATATGAAAAGTGTGTTGACTTGCTTCCAAGATCTCTAGATAGAAAGAGAAAGAATAATACATTTGATTTCAGAACCTACATTCATACATCAGTGTTTTTCAACCTTAACTTCTTAACTCCCTAGCCAGCATGGGGGATTCCGAGAGTTGAAGTCCATAGATCTTAATGCCACCAAGGTTAAGAAATACTAGTTTCTTCAACCACAATGATTAGCAAAGAATTTTTTTTCTCCTCACAGCTATATCTTTCTTCTTGCTTCCTTTCTTTTCTCTTTTAAAGCAGAATGAATTATGTATATATGTATATAACTGAAGTATTAATGTGGGAAATTTTGAAACTGTTAAATTGCCATAGTTTAACATTGCTGCCACACCACCTAATTGTAACACTACTTGTTTCTACACATGTATGCTAATCTTAAAAAGTTTGGGGAATGGGAATCTGCTTGCTGATTCTTGCTTTCTTGTGCATTTGGGCCAAGAAGGAGCCATATTTGTCCTTGGCAGGAACTATGCTTTGCTTCTCTATCTAGTTTATCAAACCCTGATTGCAAACTTTGCTCACTTTGCTGTCTCCCCTTCTCTCCCCTTGTTCCCTCCTCTTCCACCCTTTTGCCTCTGCTTGGATTCCTTTCTTTTTTGCTCGCATTTTCTCTCTTCCTGTTTCTCTTTGTGCCAAAGCCCTTAAACTATATCCCATGCCCATCCATCCTCCCTTCAGGCTGTGCCACCTTCCTGGACCGACCCACTGTGGCCTTTGTACGCTTGAAGGAGGCTGTGGAGCTGGACTCTGTCCTGGAAGTTCCTGTCCCTGTCAGGTTCCTTTTTGTGGTTCTGGGTCCTGATTCCCCCCACATTAACTACCATGAAATCGGAAGAGCCATCTCAACTATGATGTCTGAGAGGGTAAGTTGGTTTTCCTTTATTCATTCAAGGGGCCTGAGGAAATAATGGTAGATCCTGCTTTCAGAAAAGATTAGCAGGTGAGTAGTCAATAGTGAGAAACCCCTGTGAATAAGCTGAGAGTAAGGCTGAAAGTTTCCCCTGGCAGCTTCTGAGATAGAGCAGTTCAGTACGTGCCCACTGTAATTCTGATGTTGAAGAAACAGCTTCCTGACAAGGACGAAAAAGAAATCAAGTAGCACCAGAATCAACGTTTAGAAAACTGGTATGCCAGGTGTGAAGTAAAGAATTAAGACCCTAAAGACTTTCCTCCTGTTCCATCAGCATGAATGCCCAGAACGAGGCTGTATCATTTGCAGGATGGTTATATTGAGTAGAATTTCATACAGTATTAGGCATAGAAAATGAGAGGTCTGGTGAGGTTTCTCCAACCAGCAGGTGGAGCAATAAGGCTTTTAATAAGCTTCCCATCTATTAGCATGAATAGGGGCATCATAATTGCATAGCAATATTTATTCTTTTCTCTCTGCTTGCTGTGATCAATTCAGAATATCAGAACCTCCCACAATTACTGGTCCTGGAAAAGAAATTTCAATGGCTAATTGTTTCCTGAGATGGCAACTTCCATGGATAAAAGTTTCTGGGAAGTGTGTCTTTAGTTCTTGGTTCTCATTAACATGCCATGCAAGATCTAGACATACGGGTCTCAAACTCCATTGCGTCATGTGACATATCATGACATTTTTTGCCTTTGCGGAGCCAGGGTGGGCATGGATCCGGCCCGTAGGCTATCAGTTTGACAAGCTTTCCTGAAATATTAGGCTGACAAAAGTTCCCTATCATTGAAAGCTCTTGGCAAAGCATTTCCAAATATTTGACAATATAAGCAAAATGGGCAGCTTTCAATACAGACATTTTAGGGCATCTGGTTTTAATACCAAAATCATTTTACTTTAGATGTTTGTCTTAGTAAAAACTTGTGGACATTTATTTTTAAGTTTCATTGGTTTTAACGTCTAGAATTGCTTACATTCACTGATTAATTTTAATCTGCTAGAGAGGCGTATTTCAAATAAACCTGATTCAACTCTTCACTGAAATATGTAGTGTTAACAAGTAATTTAAAATGAATTGTTTATAGAAAGTTGGACCTATCTCCTTATCTACCTCCCCAGTAGAGTACTGCTTCAGACAGGGTGGAGAAACAGGCTGTGAAATGAGCCCACCTCATACTTGCCCAGTGCCTCCCTGAGCACTGTTTTATTTTCTTTCTCGGAGTAGGTATTTCGCAATGACTCCTATATGGCAGAAGGAAGACAGGACTTGATAAAGAGTCTGGATGAGTTCCTAGATTGTTGCATTGTCCTCCCACCCTCTGAGATCCAAAATGAAAGACTTCTCAAAATGTTGCTGCCAGTGCAGAAGGATTTCCTAAGGAAGAGGTACCTCCCAGTGGAGAAGAAACTGGAAGAGCCACTAAAAGACCTAGGTATGGTTAGATGTAGCTGTGGTTTAGTGTAGCAGGATAATTTAGCCTAGTGCTACTCAGTCTCAGCAACTTTAAGATGTGTGGTTTTTCAAGTCACAGAATTCTCTAGCCTATTTGTAGGGTCCACACAGCTGAGAGTTGCTGAGGTTGAGAAACACTGATTTAGCTCGCAGTTCTCTGCTTGAGTCAGGCATAGTGAACTCAATATGATTTCTTCTAAGTAGACATTAGTGAGCTTATACTATTAGCTTTTGCAAGAACGACTGAAGGAGTCCATCTTTCAGTTTGCTTATAAGATGGGAACTTGCTGAGAAATTAGTCTGGAAGATGTCCTGTCTCATATTTATGACAAATATGTGAGGATAGCATGATTTTACTTAGTAGTATAAGAAACATGTATAATTGTATCACAAAACCACAGACATTGGCACTGAATCTTGAACTAAGCTTCCTGATTAAGGCCAGGGCCCCATGTAACAAACTTTCCAAAAACGCTTTGCCTTTTTTCCAATGTATTATTTATTTATTTATTTTATTTATGTTCCACCACAATCCCAAAAGGCTCTCTGCAGTTTTGCAAGGTTTTTCTTCCCTCTTTCTTTTTTCTGTCATTAAATGAGTCTTGGCTTTTGGAAACTGCCTGGACAAGTTAATGCAATTCTTTTGCCAACATTTTTCAGAGGTGATAGCCCTTTTTTCTTGCTCAAGAGAGAATGACTGGCCCAAACTCGTACAGTTTTGTGCCTAAGGCAAGACTAGAATTCACACTCCAGGTTTCTAAGTCTGGTCCTTTTACTCACTACTCCAAACCAGCTCTCTTTATTTGAGCACACAGCTACTAAAACATTTGTGGTTAGTTTGAGAACAAGAGCAGCATTTTAAAAACACACAAAATATATACAAACATTTTTAAAAATCCAGGCATTGTCCTAAACAATCCCCATAGCAGGAGCTCCCATTTCAGATGCTTCAAGCCGGCAGTGTGAACCTAAGTACTAGTGGGGGGTAAATTTCAGAGGGTTGGCCTTGCTACACAAAAGCAGTGGTTCCAAACCTCAACCACAGGTTCAATCCTGTGTGTGGAATGCAGTGAAAAAAATTAGATATATAGCGGAACAGAGAGAAAGACTACATTGCCAGCACTCAGAAAATGGCAATTTTTTCTTCTTGTAAATAACTGCACAAAATAATTATGCAAAGCAGAGAAATATACGTACATTATAAATGTTAGTAGGCTTGTTTAAATGAGGATGCAATGGCTGTGGCTAAGATGCTGAGCTTGTCGATCAGAAAGGTCGGCAGTTGAGCAGTTTGAATCTGTAGCGCCGCGTAATGGAGTGAGGTCTCGTTACTTGTCCCAGCTTCTGCCAATCTACAAAGCACGTACAAATGCAAGTACAAAAATAGGAACCACCTTGGTGGGAAAGCAACAGCGTTCCGTGCACCTTCAGCATTTAGTTATGCCAGCCACATGACCACAGTCATCTTTGGACAGCGCTGGCTCTTTGGCTTTGAAACGGAGATGAGCACTGCCCCCTAGAGTCGGGAACGACTAGCACATATGTGCAAGGGGAACCTTTACCTTTTAGGCTTGTTTAATCTTAGCAGCCCTTTTGGTAAAATGCTTTTTTGACTTAATGATGTGGGATAGAAGAGGGATGACCTTTAGATGGCAATGATTATTGCTTCAAAAGGCAGACCAGCCTCACTATCATACCTGTCCTGCTTAGGCAGCCACTGAATTTCTCTCCCAAATACAGCCAACCATAAGGCTGAGGAAAGTTCAGTTACATTCAAATGGTGGCCACAACTGCAGCTTTGCCTCTTTTTATATGTATGTAATGTGTTCAATGCACATTTTTTAAAAAGGATGAGGCTCCAGTCACCTGACTCTGCCTGCCATTTAAATATTGTTGGAAACCTCACCCACCTCACAATTAGACACCATTGTCTCATGGCCTATACAGATAACCCAGCTGGGAGTTTCTCTGATGTTAAAGATCAGTATTACACAGGGCATCCTTCATGATCATGAATGAAATAACTCCAGAGATCTGCAAATAGTCATAAAAAGTGGACTCCCATTCCAAAAGGGCACTCCCTCTGAAAACCTCCCCTTTCCTTCTCATGTAGGGCACAAACTGAAAGACCATGACATCACAGCAGAAGATTCGGATGATTCCTTGCGCCGAACTGGAAAGATTTTTGGGGGGATGGTGAAAGACATAAAACGTCGGTACCCCAAGTATCTCAGTGACATCAAAGATGCTCTGAATCCACAATGCCTGGCTGCAGTCATCTTCATCTACTTTGCAGCCCTTTCTCCTGCCATTACTTTTGGAGGCCTGCTTGGTAAGAGAAATTAGCAGCATCTTGAAATGTAATCACATATCAGGAGGGTGGTATTTTTTAATGCTCTGGAATTAACTTTCTGCCGCGACAGACAGACAACTAATAAGAAGCAACATTTTTCAAACCTGAGTGCTTCAGATGGGTTAGGACTATAATTCCTAGTCAGTATTGCTAGCATAAGCTTTCTAGTAAAATATTATATGCTTATTCATTTATTTTTTTCCAAGTTTGGTAATAGAAATCAAAATTAAAAATAATAAGGATAGAGTTACTAGATATCAGAAGAGACAAAGAAGGATATAGACATTTGGAAAGGAAGAGATATGGAGATGGGGAACAACACACTAACTATTGAACTTTCGTGGTGTCTACAACAAAAATGTATTTAAGGTTATATCTATATGAAATTACTTTCCCCTTCAGCTTCAGAAAAACTAATTTTTCAGTCACAATAATTTTCCAATAAATCTTTTTTTAAGAACATATGCTAGCAATACTTTAGAATCAATGACAATGTGCTTTTTTAAATTCCACCATAGAAATGTATGATGAATCATGTGATACAGTAGTGCTAGATTTGAAGGGGTTGAATTGAAAATGATTGTTGGAATTGCAAAATATATTTAACAACATAGATCTAGGTTATTGAATCTATCAAAGGCAAGGGATGAAAGGAGCAGACAGTTTACAAGGTCACAATACACAACAGTTGTAACGACTAGTATTGTGAGTAGTTGAGTAGTTGGGTAGTTGAGTAGTTGAGTTTATTTATAGGCCGCCCTTTTCCCTGAGGGGACTCAGGGCGGCTAACAACTTGTATGGGAGGGGAAAACATACAATAACATAAAAACACAATGTATAATTAAAATCAAGCAACATTCATTCAACATTTGGGTGGGGGCGGATTATGCTCTTTACCCCCAGGCCTGGCGGGATAGCCAGATCTTGAGGGCTGTGTGGAAGGTCTGAAGGGTGGTGAGGGTACGAATCTCCACGGGGAGATCGTTCCAGAGGGTCGGAGCTGCTACTGAAAAGGCTCTCCTCCGCGTAGTTGCCAGCCGGCACTGGCTGGCAGATGGCACTCGGAGGAGGCCTAATCTGTGAGATCTTATGGGTCGAGAGGAGGTGATTGGCAGGAGGCGGTCTCCCAAGTACGCAGATCCACTACCATGAAGGGCTTTGTAGGTAGTAAGAAGCACCTTGAAGCGCACACGGAGATCAACAGGTAGCCAGTGCAGCTCGCGGAGGATAGGTGTTATGTGGGTGAACCGAGGTGCACCCACAATCACTCGCGCGGCTGCATTCTGGACTAGCTGAAGCCACCGGATGCTCTTCAAGGGCAGCCCCATGTAGAGCACGTTGCAGTATTCCAGCCTAGAGGTCACGAGGGCGCGAGTGACTGTTGTGAGAGCCTCCCGATTCAGGTAGGGTCGCAACTGGCGCACCAGGCGAACCTGGGCAAATGCCCCCCTGGTCACAGCCGACAGGTGGTAATCAAAGGTCAGCTGTGGATCCAGGAGGACTCCCAAGTTGCGAACCCTGTCTGAGGGGTGTAAAATTTGGCCCCCCAGCCTGAGCGATGGAACACTAACCAAATTTTTGGGAGGGAAACACAACAGCCACTCGGTCTTTTCTGGGTTGAGTACAAGCTTGTTAGCCCTCATCCAGTCCCTGACGGCCTCGAGACCCTGGTTCATCACGTCCACCGCTTCATTGAGTTGGCACGGGGCGGACAGATACAGCTGCGTATCGTCCGCATATTGGTGGTATCTTATCCCGTGCCTCCGAATGATCTCGCCCAGCGGTTTCATGTAGATGTTAAATAGTACGGGGGACAGGACCGACCCCTGCGGCACCCCATATGTTAGGGGCCTCATGGTCGATCTCTGTCCCCCGACCAACACCGACTGCGACCTGTCCGAGAGGTAGGAGGAGAACCACTGCAAAACAGTGCCTCCCACCCCCACCTCCCGCAGTCGTCGCAGAACGATACCATGGTCGATGGTATCGAAAGCCGCCAAGAGGTCAAGGAGAACCAAGATGGAGGCGTGGCCTCCATCCCTGGCTCTCCAGAGATCATCGGTCAATGTGACCAAAGCGGTTTCTGTGCTGTAACCAGGTCTGAAGCTGGACTGGAAGGGGTCCAGGTGAAAACAGTCCAATTTTTTTAAAACCAAGATACTCAAAAGCCAGCCAATATTGAATGCTATGCTTATCAAACAGAAGACATGTATTTATTTTACCTGACACTTGGAAGTCCCAAGGAGGTCTTGCCAAAGGCCAACTCATTCATCTTACTAAAATACATACCAGGTTTCTACTATATTATGCTCAAAATAAAAGCAAATAGTAAAAAAACAGTATGGAGAATGGAAATGTCTATTCTGTACCACCATGTATACTGAGAGCATATACACCAAGACAAATTCCTTGTGTGCCCAATCACATTTGGCCCATAAAGAATCAATTCTATTCTATTCTATTCAAAACTTAAAACAATGCAAGAGTGGTGTAATGCTGTAGTTTTCAACCATATAATTTTATTTAATTTTTTTGGGAGAGGGTAAGAGGAAATTTATGTATTGCCGCAATGCTTTCATTTATAAGTTCATTGAACTTATTTATTTATATCCAATTCACCCTCAGTAAACTGTGGGCAGTTTACACAAATTATAATCTAACATCAAAAACAATAAAAAAGCAGTAACCTCCCACAGGACGAGTGGCAACAATCAAGCAAGCCACCAGATGAGATCCACTTTGAGGTTTCCTGTAGGCAAAACCAGATCTTCAGGGCAAAAGAGTGTAAAAGTGGGGGCCAATCTTATCTTCATAGGTAGGGAGCCATCACAACCCTTCTTGGTCCACTAGATGGAATTCTTAGAGGAGAGGGGATCTATAGCATTCTCTGCCTTCCCACTCTGGTGAGTTTGGTAGATGTGACCAGGAAAAAATGGTCCTTCTAATAATCTGGCTAAGTAGGGCTTTGAGGATGATAACTGGTAATTTACATTGGACCCAGAGGCAAATTAGCAGCCAATGCAGCTCCTGAGCACATCTAGGCCTGCACAAATCACGTGGGCCACATTTTGAATCAATTGAAGCTTTCAAATACTTTTCGGGGGCAGCCCCGTGTAGAGTACATTGCAATAGTCAAGATGGGAGGTGTGTCAAGACTAAGGTGTGAATGGGTGTGAGCAGGTATTTGTCAAGGAAAAGGTGCAGTTGATGCACAAAAGCCCTTCTAGTCACAACTATCACCTGTTAACTATCAAGCAAGAGTCTAGAGTCCAGAAGAACCCCCAGATTATGCATTGGGTATGTCTGGGGCAGTGCCACCCCATTCAAGACTAGATATGGCAATTATCCATAGGCCAAAGAATCCCAAACTCAAACCCATTCCATCTTATTAGGGTTCACTTTCAGCCCATTGCTCCCCATCCAGGCCTTAACAACCTACAAGCACTACAAGAGAGAGATCATGTCATTGCTTAACTCACCATGGTCCAAGATATATAGCTGACTGTCATCAGCATATGGACGATCTCACCCAGCAGCTTCATGTAGATATTAAACAGAAGGGAGAATGTATCAAGCACATATATAATGTGTGAACTGCATGTTTAAAAGGGGTAAGGGTTTGTCAGTTCTCCCAGACAAACAAGACACAAAACATGACCTGCTAATACTACTTTATTTTAAGGCTGTGTTAACAGAATCTTGAAAGTCTGAAAGTACAGATCTCTTACTTTCTTTTCACACTGATTAAGGCAGGTCCTTCCTACGTTTCTTTCTCTGACTGTTAAACAACTGCAGGTTTCTCTCCCACTTGTCTGATCATTTCCCAGGCAGCATCTCTTTTCCTTACCCTCAAGATCATCCTCCACATACCATTATAGCAGGAGGAGTATTCACTTACTTTCCCTACTGGTTCACAAATGTGAGCACTCGGCCTTCTGCGCATGAGCTTTGGCTTGAAAATGTGCCTAAATAGGACAGCATAGAGCTGGGGCAGGAGCGGGGTGGGCAGACCCATCCGTGATTTTCACGACCTGTTCGGGAGAACTGGTCTGAATCAGCTGAATACCACCTTTGATTATAGCTTTGAGCACCTGGTCCTACCTGCCATTTGGACATAACCAGTCCTTAATAAATCTAAAGACCTCAACCCCATCACTGGGCACTTCCACACACCTCATTATTTCTACCACTCAAACACTCTTTGCTCTTTCAGAAAAGGCTGCGAATTTCCCCAAGCAGCCATTGCATTAAATCAAGCTCTGCTCTCTCCCACATTAAAAAGGACTGCCAGCCCAGACTTCTCTTCCTTTCTTATTCTTTTCAGCTGCTTCCTAAAGTGTATAACCTGAAAAACAAATAAATTTGAATGATCTGTATGGGCTAGCCTAGTATTTCTCAACCATGGTAACTTTAAGATCTATGAACTTCAACCCCCAGAATTCCCCAACCAGCACAGCTAACTGATTGGGGAATTCTGAGAGTGCAGCACCAACACAGCTGGTTGGAGAATTCTGGGAGTTGAAGTCTATCTCCTTAAAATTGCTAAGGCTGAGAAACACTGGGTTAAAGGTAGATTTCTTCAATGACAGTGGAAAGTAGTTTGAAAAAAGTTTTATGAGGTATTTGTTCAATTTGATTTCATGTCTTACTGGGAAGATTTTGTGATTGAAAAAATAGGCACTCCATTGTGAAAAAGACAGTCACAAATCCTACGCCATCTGAATCTCTGACTCGTGCACAATAGAAAAGCAGGACGAAAGAAGGCCTGGGGTAATCCTATTTTTGCTAATTGTTTCCTGTTTGCTTTCAGCTGAAAAGACAGAACGTCTGATAGGAGTTTCTGAGCTTCTACTCTCTACTGCAGTTCAGAGTGGACTCTTTTGTTTGCTGGGAGCTCAGCCTCTCCTTGTTGTGGGATTCTCCGGCCCCCTTTTGGTCTTTGAAGAAGCTTTTTATGCAGTAAGTGTCCTGCCAAAAATCACTATGACTTGTTGGAAGGGAACCTGACTGTTGCTACAAGGGAGCAACTGGATTTGATTTCCTTAAACTGTAATGTAGTTCAGGGGTCTCCAACCTTGGCAACTTTAAGACTTGTGGACTTCAACTCCCAGAATTCCTCAGCCAGCAAAGGAGGCTGAGGAATTCTGGGAGTTGAAGTCCACAAGTCTTAAATTGATTCCATCAATTCTCATTTTGCAAATAATAGTTTAGTGTGCTGTGAATGCTCAGCAAATAATGGCTTAAGCAACTGTGGCTAAGCAATCCATAGTGGTGGTCATTTGCTTACATTATAATTATATAATGTATATATATATTACATTATATACAATAGACAATTTTGGAAATTATTGAGTAATATTTGGCTATAAGATACGAGATGAAACAGTCTCCTTGTCTATGGATAACGTATCTCCCATTTCTAGGTGCTGGAACGAGTAATAAAGACGTTTTTAGCTGGCGTCTAATTAGGCAGTGTTTCATATAACAAAATTATTCCTACATTATTAGAAACTTTCCAGATCATGCTTGCTCAGTCTTATTTCCCTAGCAATAGAATATTGTGCCTTTTCCAATCTGATAATTTAACACATTAATTTAAACTCCTATAATAATCACTGTGGAATTTAAGTACAGTACATTTGTAGCATTATGAAATGCTATAACAATTAAAATAAACATTTGAAGACAAATTTAGATTACAACTATCTCCCCACAGATATTAAACCTGAAGCTTTATCACTGTGATTATAAGCTTGAAAAAATTAGACAGGTCATTTTTCCACATCCGCATATATGTGTTCAACTTCCCAATTCCCAACTAGCCAAGACAGACATAAGATGTCAACCTGGAAAGGCTGATAGAGGTCAGATATCTGTTTTATTAAAGTGAAAGTGCAAATGATGGGGGAAAAATAGCATTTCAGCTATGTAGTCTTATGAATTTTTCTTTACTTTCCTCATGCCTCATTTTCTATCCATATAGTTTTGTGTGAATAAAAACTATGAATACCTTGTGGGAAGAGTCTGGATTGGCTTTTGGCTGATACTGATAGTGGTAGTGGTGGTGGCTTTTGAGGGCAGCTTCCTGGTGCGTTTCATCTCTCGCTACACTCAGGAGATCTTTTCAATCCTCATCTCCCTCATCTTCATCCTGGAAACTTTCTTCAAACTCATCAAGGTAATGTGATTTATTGTGTTTGTACCTTCTATATTGTTGCATGACAGTTGCTGGTAGTTTTAATTCTTAGAGGGCAACTTTCTCCAAATATGTGTACTCCATTTGGTGAGGACAACCCTCGGAATTTCTATTCATTGGCTATGTGGTTGAAATTTGGGGATATGTCCTAACATATTTTGATGGCATTACAGTAATAAGGCAATAGTGCATCCAAATCTATGACAGGGATATGGACATTTGTCTGCTGAAATATTATCTTTTTCTGATGCACTGATTGAGGTAAGGCTGACTTCAGAGTAAGGCACCAAGTTTTTTTTCTCTTCATTGTGTCATTTATTCCTTGTGCTAGAATGCTGGGCATTATTTTGAAGTAGATTTGGAGTCCTGAGTTCTAAACAGTATGTCCTTGATAAATATTATCTTCTTGTTCTAGAATTATTTAAATTCTCACCAAATTAGAGACATTCTGGCCAAAATTAAAAGAAAGCCCTGGTTACTTTTGCATCCCCTCAACTTCTCCATGCATTTGCTAAATCACATTATGTTATGGCCACACCTGTCACTGTATAGCTTGCATACCAGATTTGTGTATAGCTTGTATATTACATTTCAGGTCACATGTTCTTTTATAGCAACTCTTATGACTTGAGAAGAACATGTGTGTTAGTTGTATAGTTTGCATTTCCAATGTCACATATCCAGGGTATCTTGCTATTCATGTAATGGTCATGGATTGCAAGATGAATAAACGATTAACCTTTTCCACATCTTAGTTTTATTTCCAGGTTTGATTTACTTTTAGGCAAATTTCGAAGCAGTGTGTATTTTAACATACTCAATATTTATTTCTGCTTCTCCTTTTTTAACAACAATTGCCTTCAGTAACTACGCTGTTGCAAACATTTTTAATTAATGCTTCGAATAATAAAGGTGATTTAAAATTATCTGGGTATTTAAAAAGCAGAAGAGTGAGTGTGAGAATTACATAAACCACTAAACTTATAAAAAGGCCAAAGAAAAGTGTGTCTTTTTCATGGCTGTCCCTATCTTATGGGACACCCTCTCCCCAATGATTTGGCAGGCCTTTTAGCCCTTTGGAAGCCTAGCCTTACCCAGGTGCTGGATAAAGTGAGAATGTCTGGAGTTTGTTATGGAGCATACTAAGGGATGCAGAAGCTCTTGTTTTGTTTTGGTTTTATGATTTGCTATTTTGTAGTTTTTATAGTTCTGGGTTTTGTTATTGTTTTTTTGTAAAGTTTTTTATTTTTCATTTTCACAACATATAATCACATGTATACTATTACATAGCCAATATAATATTGTATTATTAAATGTTTACATCAATTCATCTTACCATCAATTCCCCATAAGAAAAAGGAAAAAAAAACAGTTATTGGCTCTTCTGATCTCCATACACTATATTTATGCGTTCACTTTCTTCTCCCTCTCTCATCCTCCTCCCTACCTACTTTCTTCTCTCTGTCCTCTTCCCTTCTCTTCTTCCCTTTCCTCTCTCCTACTCCTCTCTCCCCTTTCCACTCCTCATTTCTCTCCTCCTCTTCCCCCCTCCTACCCTCTCTCCTACCCCTCTTTCCTTTTCAACATAAAATGGAGCTTGCTCAGAAACTGAAATACACCAAGCAAATGAGATGATGAGTGGGACGAAAAGGAAAGAGGGGTAGGAGAGAGGGTAGGAGAGGGTACCCTCTCTCCTACCCCTCTTTCCTTTTCGTCCCACTCATCATCTCATTTGCTTGGTGTATTTCAGTTTCTGAGCAAGCTCCATTTTATGTTGATGGTATTTATAGTTCCTTTTCAATATACATATTTAATTTTAAACATATATTCTTTAAAAAAAAGAAAATTAGAACAAAAAAGTATACATATATAGTCATTGTACCTTAAACCCCCTCCCCAGCCTACTTTTGGTCGAGATGTAGACCTGGTTACAATTCCCTGCTATTCTCATCATTATCTTTATATAATTATAAATCCTTGCCCCCCACCCAATTTGTGATTCTGCCTTTAAGTCTCAATAGTTTTCCATTATAAGTGTATTTCATGTTCCCTCTCCAATTTTTCCATGTCTTGGATTAGATTACCTTTAGTTGTCTATGAGTAGCAAACCTTATTTCATCATCTTAAAAATTTTTTTTAGATTTAGATTTTATTAAGAATTTATATGCCGCCCTTTTCCCTGGAGGGACTCAGGGCGGCTTACAATAGTGAGGGGAAGGGGGTGCAAGACAAGACTTAAAGGAAAAAAAATCGTGAATAAAAGAAAATTATCCATAAGATCCATAAAATTATCCATTATCCATAAAATTCTATGTATATCCATGTTTCATATGCTTAGTTGTCCTTCTGTTGTCGTTTCCAGTCAATTTCCCACTCAGTTTAATTATCATTTATAAAAGTGAATGGCAAACCTCTGCTTTACAACCTCCCCATGTCAGTTTCATATTTATCCATATTCCATATATTTTGGGCTTTGTTTAGTTGTCTTTCCATTGTTATATTCAACCAGTTAAAAACTCCATTTTATTGCCATGTTTTTCACAACCTCCCCACATCAATATCAATATCATATTTATCCATATTCCATATATTTCAACCTTTGCTTAATTATCTTTCCATTATTACATTCAATCAATTAGCAACTTCATTTTATTGTCATATTTAGAAATAAAACCCTTATCTTAGTTTTATATTCTTCCACATAAAAGTTTCTGGTTATCTGATTTTTTCCTAGTAAGTCTTTTGTCCCACTTCTCTGCTCCTGCCCTCTCCCTTCTCTTTGCTTCGGCACATCCACTCTCCTCAACTTTCCCCAGGTTACCACCAAAAGGATGTTTTTTATTTCTCTTTGTTGGGGCAAAACCTTCCTCTTCAATTTCCCTTATGTCACTAACAGCCTCAACCTCTTTTGTCTGCCTTTTGTTTCCCTCCGATTCTACTCCTACATTATCTTGCCCCCCTTGTTCTTTGAATTCAAAGGAGGAATTCAAACAAAGTAAAAATATTGGTTTCTGTTTAAGTTCCAAAACCAAATTTAACATTAATTGTGTGGGTTTGTAACTGCTCTGCTTTCTTTTCTTCTGTTCGAAAGTGCAGACAAAGAAGTTCTGGGGGCATGGGGGGGGGGGGCTTGTGTTACAACTCTCCACCTTCCTTTGTTCTTTTTCTTTTAGAGAAAAAAAAGTCCCGATCTGACCATCAGTATTATTTATGTTCTCAAATTTTCTTTGCCTTTTCCAGATTTAATTTATAGTTGTAGGTTAGTTAAATTCTCTTACCAGGTCTTTTCTCTCTCCTGGTCTCCACCTGTTTCAAACTTATTTTGACGAAAAGGTCAGCATCTTGTCAGCCATGAAGGCTGCCACCCCAACTCCAATTCATAGGCAAATCTCTAATCCGTGAGAGATCTGTTGCTTCTCTTAGGGTCTGATGAGACGCTGCCGTTCTTCGCCCCCACTTCCAGTGGGGGTTCTGATTCAAAAGAATATTTGGAGATGGTTTGTCAGACAGGGTTCATGTGAGACTCTTAGGAGCCCACATCGCCCACTGGAGAACATCCTGTTGAACCTGGGTTTTGTTATTGTTGTGAGCCATCCAGAGCAGTGTTCTTGATGGGTAACCAAACAAATACTTTATGTAAATAAATAACAGCATTATAACAATGCTTTAAGATAAGAGTAACAAAGTATTCTGATAGCAGAGGTAAATAATACATGGTCCAATCGTGGTTTAAAAAGAAGGGGTAAATATTTATTTATTCTTTTGTCAATCTATTAGTCAGCAGGAATTTTGGTCCTTTCATATAATCAGTAAATGGTCTTGAGTAAATAATCAAACCTACTTTCTACATCTGTAAAAATGGAATCAACTATGACAGGATGTCTAAGGGAGAGCAAACAAGCTGCATCTATAAAGTGATGAGTTTGGGATTACAATGGGGTAACCATGTCTATCATAATAAATATTTTATAGTGTACCTGTGATGGTACTTATTTTTCATGATATCCTGCTCAATTTTAGTCCCATTTTACAAATGGAAAAATCAAGATAAAAAGGCTAGGCCTCCCAATTTCCCCCAAAATAAGACCTAACAAGAAAATAGGCCTTATCCTGATTTTTAACATGCTCCTAATATAAACCCTACCCCCAAAATAAGCCCCAGTTAAGGCAGTTAAGGTTATCATCAGCCGGGATATGTGTGGATGTGACCAGCACCAGAGGCAGCAAGGGTGCAGGGGCTGATGGTGTCCAGTAGCAGTTGCAGCCCACCGGCACCTTGGTTGGTGATTCTGGGGCTGTGCAATTTACGCAGTGCAGGTGAGTTGCTTACTTGTCCAATCAGCAAATGGAGGCAGAGACTTGTCCAATCAGCAGATGGAGGCAGAGGTGTGGGGAGAGGCACGTGATCTGGACATACCATATGGGCCGTGGGAAAGCTGGGAGTCGGTGGCCTGAAGCAGGCGGTGGCCTGAAGCAGGCGAGTGGCTGCAGGAGGCTTGTCCTCACATCTTTCAGCTTGCCTGCAGCCTACACAGCACCTTGGAATCGCCTGTTTTCCCTCCTGTGCCTCTGTCTGCTGCCGGTGCTGCTATGTAAAGATGAGCCTCCTACAGCTGGTCTCCCACTCCGGCTCACCAACTCTCTGCTTTCCCGTGGCCCACACAACGTGTCCAACTCACCTGCCTTTCCCCATGCCTCTGTCTCAGTCTGCTACTGCACTTGTGCTGTGCAGGCTATGCAGTCCCAAAGTGCACCGACCAAGATACCAGTAGGCTGTAGCTGCTGCCGGACACTGTCGGCCTCTGTGCGCTCACCACCTCTTTTGCGCATGCTGGGATGTGTGATGCCCAGCAGGTTGATCACCCTGATATTGTGTTTCTCTGACAATAAGCCCTAATGCTTATTTTGGAGCCCTCCGAAAATAAGACCAGGTCTTATTTTCAGGGAAACATGGTATCTGTGGTAACCCATATTTTTGCATGCATGGAAAAATGAAAGGTGTTCTGTTAGCATCAAGCCAATAGAACACATATCTTGATTACAATATGCTATTTTGCCTCAAGTTTTTAAAACTGTTTTGCCATAAACTCCTTCCGCTTAGCCTCACCATTATACAAGATTACTGTTATTAATAGAGCATCGGCTTTTGGAATTTTGTAAAATTCCTTCAGAGATCTGCCTGTCTACTCTTTGCCAAGCCCACTCCCCAGAACAAGCTGGTCCAGGAAGCAACACTGCCAAGATACGGTTTCCATAGAAACTAAGGAGCAGAAAGGATTGGGGGGGGGGAGAAGAACTGGAAGAAGGATGAAATTGCAGGTGGTTTCATTTAGAATTATCCCTACAGAGATTTGATAGTATTGGATGAGATAGCTCAGGACAACTGGACAAGACAAGGCAAAGATTGGAGATGATGAGCTGAAACACCAGGAGAATCAAGAAGCAGAGAAAACATGGATGTCTAACATCTTTAAGCAAAAGATCCAGACATACATTAACCTCCCCATCTCTACCCATATTAATCTTTTCAGACATCAAAAAATATCTTGCAGCACTGTAAAGATTAATTTATTATCATCATGTGATCTAGGAATACCCTGACACTGGGAACACCACAAGAGGGTGCCACTCATCTCCAAAATGAAATCAATTAATAAATGTAATTTGTTGTTTAGTTAAAAGTGGCCCAAATCTTGCAGAACTACTGAATCTTTTAATATCTCTATGTTCTTGAATATGAAACACTTATGTGAAACAGATTTGTTAGCTTTTAAGGCTATGAAAGTGGAGAATGTCCCAGAAGACTGCCACCAGACTGTTGCTATTTTCTGCAGAAGATTAGCATGGTTCCTCCTTTACAACAAAAGTCAGTCTTCTTCAACTTAGTACCCCCCCAGTTGTGTTGATCACAAAGTCCACAACTTCACCTGCATAGCTATTAGGCAGAAATGTAATGGTTGAACAAGTGCTATCATGTTGATATCAAATTTTAGCAACCACCTGGATAGATATTCTTGACAATGATTTGTTTTCAAGTTGCCTTTTTAACTCAGGGCTGATGGAGGGTTGAGGTCTTGGAAGCAGGGGCATCCAAGAAGTAGGGTGAAAATGGTACATAGCTGCCACCAGATCCAAGTTTTATTGCATTCCAGTCTGTGCAATACGAGTTTCATAATAAAAGAGAATAGGACTTTAATCACACCTGCCATTTTGAGACTGTTTTATACACACACACACACAGAGAGAGAGAGAGAGAGAGAGAGCTGACAGCTGACCTAAATAGTAAATGGATATAGTTTATCAGCCAATTCAATCTTCATTTTAATATATTTTTAAAAATCTGGTGGCAGGGTAGCGTGTTTTGCCATCTTCCTTCTTTCTTTCACTGCTTTGTCTTCTGAGGAACCCTCATATATAGGAAAATTACATATGAGTTACCCAGTGATAAGATGCTGCCATCTTTGGTTTCTAGAGTGGCTTTCTTTAGCCTGATATTCTCCTCCACTTGTCTCTTCTTGTGTTGGGACTATTACTCTCCAAACTGCTACTCAGTTTGATAGATCAAAGACAGCAGGGTTAATCAGCCTCAAAGGCTGCATTCCACCACAATCACAGAACAAGCCAAGCATTCAGATAGCAAAGCCCAAGTAACATCCTTCTGGTCTCAGGGAATAAGTGCAAAACCAATTCAGTCCTGTAAGAATAAATGCCTGAATAAATAGTTTGCTCGTCCTACTGGAGAAGATGAAAAACATGTTTTCATCTTTTTCAGATGGATAAAAAGTTAATACTGATCACCAACAAATATGAGGAGACCCAACATATATTCTTTGCTAAGTCTTATGGACAACATACATTGAAGTACAGAACAGCCAACCATACTAAGCCTGACATACTATACAATTTCACCTCACATAATTAGGGTATGTTCTGTATCTAGAAAATTAGATTCAATAAAACATGTTTGCATTAATCATGGATATGTAGATTATGTAGAAAACTACCAAACTCTTACAGCCATCTTAAAGTAGAGCTACTTCATGTCTCATTTGCCCCACATGAGGCAAATACAGGGTTGCCTAAAGATTTGAAGACCACTATTGCACCTGCAGCTGAGATCCGTCATTTTACTATCAGAGCCCAAAATCTTAACCAATCAATCAGAATAGAGCTGAAAGAGACCTTGGAAATATTATAATCCAACTCCCTGCTCAAGCAAGAGACCCTATACCAGTGATGGGTAAGCTTTTTGTTGCTGGGTGCCAAAAATGCGAGCTCAAGCATGTGATAGTGCACACACGTGCCTGCACCCGTAATGCAAAGTCCCCCCCCCCCGGCCCTCAGAAGTAGGAAACGGAGACTTTCCTGAAGCTTCGGGAGAGCAAAAATGGCCTCCCTTGGCTCTCCAGAAGACCAAAAATCTACTGGCCGGCACATACATGCTCACTGGAGCTGACAGCTTGTGTGCCGGCAGATATGGCTCCGCATGCAACCTGTGGCACATGTGCCATAGGTTCGCCATCATGGCCCTATACCATTTCAGACAAGTGGCAGTCCAGGCTTTTCTTTAAAACCTTCATTGATGAAGCCCCTACAAATTCTGAAGGCAAACTCTTCCACTGGTTAATTGTCCTCACTGTTAGAAAGTTTCTCCTTAATTCCAGGTTTTGTTTCTCTCCTTGATGAATTTTATTCATTGTTTCTTGTCTTGCCTTCCGGTGCTTTGAAATATAAGTTGCGGCCCTCCTCTTCTTGATGACAGCTCCTCAAATGCTGGAATACTACTATCATGTCCTTTTCTCCAGAGTTCTCCAGACTAGTCCTTTTCTCCAGACTGGCCATACCCAAATCTTGCAATCGTTCTTCATATATTTTGGTCTTCAGGCCTTTAATCATGTTAGTTGCTCTTCTTTGCATTTTTTCAAAGTCTCAACATCTTTTTTATAATTTGGTGAGCAAAACTGGATGAAGTATTGCAGGTATGGCCTTACTAAGGATTTATAAAGTGGTAGTAATACGTCACGTGATTTTGATTCTATGTCTCTGTTTACACAATCAAGGATTGTATTAACTTCTTTGGCTGCTGCCACACACTGCAGGTTCATATTTAAGTGATTGGCCACTAGGATTCCAAGATCCCTCTCACAGTTATTGTTTTTGAGCCAAGTTTCACCTACTCTGCACTTGTGCCTTTAGTTTTTCCTGCCTAGGTGTAAAACCTTGCTTTTCTCCAAATTACATTTCATGTTGTTGGAAAGGGGCCATTATTCAAGATCTATTTGGATCCTGAGCATGTTTTCTAGGGTGTTGGCTATTCTTGCCAACTTAGTGTCATCTGCAAATTTGATGAGTTCCCCTTCTATTCCCTCATCCAAGTCATTCATGAAGATATCTCTATGTAATTGAATCAAATAATGTCTCACATCAAGGATTCATGGCACTTTCCCCATAAAATCCGAAAAACATACATGCAAATAGTGAAATACAGAGATGCTGGGAAATCTTCAATGGCCAAGTTGATCAGCATGGAACAGACTGCTCTCCCCCCCCCCCGCCCCAGTAGTGGGTTGATAACCAGTTTACTACTGGTTCACTTGTGCCCACATTCTCATGCACTCTCACGCATGCAACGCTTCATGCATGTGCAGAAGTATCCAGACAGGTGGGCGTAGCCTCCCGTCGCCACTTCGGCCAAACCGGGCTGAACCAGCAGCAACCCACCTTGCTCCCCACCCATGGTTAATGTTATAAGGAAATCAGCAGTCTGTATCAGGGTTGCTAACAAAATGTGGAAGCTTTTCTGCTTCGCTGTCTTTTGCAATGAACCTGTGACACTACTGGGAGCAATACCATCTGCTACTTGCTGGCTAGAGGGGGAACAGATTATTGTTGCCTATTGTTGCAGTAGCAGAAACAGTAAACCATCTTTCTGCAGTAAACAAATTTAGAAGGGTGAACTTTCAGGCAGTCATTCTCTCAGGCAATCTATCTTTCAGGGTTGATGTTATGAGATAAATTAGAGGAAAAAGACCTATGTATGCCATCAATAGTTCCTGAAAGAAAGTTAGAATATAAATTGCAAACAAATAATACAGAAAGTGTGAAATGTAAATGGGTACAAACAAGTAAATCCCCCAAATTCAGCAATCGCTGAAGCTTTCAACTTTCTCATCTAATCCAGCCATTCTTCCATATTGTTATAGTTATAAGTCAGAATCATTGGTTTATTTGGTCTGATTATCTATTTTCTCTTTCTGAGTCCCAGGAGGTCAGCTCAATGTCTATGAAAAGGCCTGGTCCTTTTTTCTGACAAATTACTTAATCTTGGAAAAAAAGTTTTAAAAAAGGAGTAAAGCTATGATATACCTCAATGATTCAGAGTTTTTCCAGATCCCATGTGACTAACTAACTAACTTACAGCCTAGAAATTTCAAAAGACATCTAATTGATACTTAGGATCAGTGGTGGGATTCAGCCAATTTGCACCACTTCAGGAGAACTGGTTGTTAACTTTCTAGGCAATTAGGTGAAATGGTTGTTGGAAAAAATCATTAGGACAGAGAATCAGTTATTAAATTATTTGAATCCCACCACTGTTTAAAATCAAAACCATCAAACCAATCCCTCTCCAAGCTAAGGAATATGGTAATTAACTTCTTCACAAAACCAATAATAAGTGGGAGTCAAATGGTTCTCAAATATGTCAGTCTTTTTCTTGCCATACACAGATAGTGTATCTTGCCTGTTTCTACAGCACAAACATAACAGCATAGAGGCCAGGCTGAATGACCATAAAGCTCAGATGGTCATTAATTTTACAGACTTTGATTGCCAAGGGAAGAAAAATTAGCATCTATTTACTGTAGCTCAAGCTGGGCAGTGCTTCATTTTGCTCACCAACTATCCATGGGTAGAGAACCCATATCTCTCAAAAAGTACACCTTTCACCAGCAATTCTGACCAGGAATAAGAGTTGCTGTAACTTTTAGGTCAGCCATAACTTGAAGGCCAGGAATTTCGTACTTCTGAATGACGTCTTTTAACTAGGTCTTTTAAAATATATAGCCTAAAGGAGAGAACTCCAATGGGTTTCTTCATTTGTTTTTAATGGATATTTGAAGATTAAAGCAAAATTATTCAAGCTTTAAGGAACATTATTGTTATGAGCCTTTGAATCTGTCTCGAATTTTGGGTAACTATATGGGCAGATTCATGCAACATTTTCGGAAGTGGTTTTCTGGTGTTTTTCCCCCTACAATACCGTGTTCTGGGGTGTTTTTTACCTCCTATTCTAGGGCTGAGAGAAAATGACTGATCTAACTTATTTCTATGCTTAAAGAAAGAGTTGAAGTCAAAGCTCTCAGTATCTATTTTAGTGCCTTTAATCCCCATACCCAAATACGGGTTTTTTTAAAAAATTATTAAGATATTTCTATATCTCCCTTCAATACCTTTTCCTGAAAGGTATAGAAATATATCAAAATACTATTCATTCACATCTAATAACATGGGCCTTGATTCTGTGATAGTATGGCAGGGATTCTGTATACCGTATATACTCGAGTATAGGCCGACCCGAATATAAGCCGAGGCACCGAATTTTACCACAAAAAACTGGAAAAGTTATTGACTCGAGTATAAGCCTAGGGTGGGAAATGCAGCAGCTACCGGTAAATTTCAAAAATAAAAATAGATACCAATAATGTTTTTGAATATTTATTTCAAAGAAAAACAGTAAACTAGCGGTGTATTCAATGAAATACTTCACTCACCTCATGATGCTGATGTCCCGCTGTGATGATAATGTCCCGTGCAGCCGCGGGAGCGATGTCCCGCCTCCTATGACACACGGCACAGTGATTCCTATCATTGGATCACTGTACCAGAGGAGGTGGGACATCGCTATGTGGCTGCTTGCCATAACAAGGAGGATGTGCGACATCGTTGCAGAGCGGCAGGAGGGGGAGGAAGGGGAATCGTAAGACAGCCCTGCATTACATTAGAACGTGAGGAGGGGGGATGGTGCGGTGCGCGCTGCGCGGCAAACTGACACAGAGGGAGGGGAAACTCACAGGGGCACTGGGCCATTCACGAGTGTCACCCAGCGGCATGGCCCCGCCCCTTTTTCTCCTCCATTTCAGGCAAATTTTTCACTGACTCGAGTATAAGCCGAGGCGGCTTTTTTCAGCCCAAAAAGTGGGCTGAAAAACTAGGCTTATACTCGAGTATATACAGTATATTATACTACCTCAGACACAAAGACCTCAAGGATTAAGTAAATATGGCAACTGACACGTTTTGTTAAAGCAATCCAGAAAACACAGAAGAGCTCTAAGAATTGGGTATTTCCTTCAAAAATTTATTAAGCAGATGATGACTCAACTGAGGAAGCATCTAGGGAAGGTAGATACTATAGAAATTCATGCTTACATAATCTTAAACTTAGATAATACCTCAAGAAATCCTAGGCAAATATGATTCATAAACGTCCCTCTTCTCATTCCTGTACTAATGTTTTAGCATTTTCCTCAGCTCATCAGGAAAATTTAAAGAATTTGAAAGCCCAAATAACACCTGATTTGGAGCTTTTTCTTCACAGAGTCTTAGATTCTTATGAAAAGAGACGTTAACATTACATTTTCAAAATGGAATAACCCCAGATCTGCATTAAAAATTAAACAAACACCTGGAAGAAATTCCTAAAAATTTGCTACTTTTATATTTTAAGAATAAAATTCTTCTTTGGCAAATAGAAAGAAAATGTTTTTATATCTGAGATGATATGTTCCTTATATTCTGTACTGCAGATATTGCTATTAGTTTATCATCATTCAGAATATGAGCACTAGGAATCCCATTCTTGTCAGATCAACTGTTTTGGTTTCATTGTAGATTTTAGATACATTTTTATTACTCAATTCCTGAAATAGGCATGTATAGCCACTTTTGAATGCCCTAATTAAATATGAAAATGTATATTGAAGTATTTTGTTCAATGTATGTTTCCGTACCAACAAACTATTACCCAACTGCTATAGCAATTGCCTCAGTTACACAAAGAGCAGAGTTATAGTTAAACATCAATACTGGGAATCTTCCAACTTCAAGAAGTAATTTCTTGGTGTCCAGTTGTCCTCCGTCCCCTTGCCAATTAGCAATTAATGGTCCCTGGGAATACCTGCCCTCTGAACAAACAATTCCAAAGCTTATTTTGCACAAAATTTGCAGGAAGAAAGCAGCATCTGCAAGCAGGAGTTTGAGTATCCCATTAAGAATATTTGAAATATCATCACATAACCACTTTTGTCTGTTGCTTTGCTTTCTTTGCCCCCTCCACTCCTGCCCACCCTATTGCAGCTGTTATTATTTTTGGTGGTTTTGCAAATGCTGCTGCTCCTCTCTCTCATTGGCTAGTAGCTTGCAAAGCAAGTAGTAATTGCTTATAGTTTGCCATAACTCCCTTGCTTGTTTGCTTTTCTGTTTTATTATTAAACCCATGCTATTCCATCTTTATTTTTTTTTAAAAACCACAAACTTTGTTAGATATTGTTTCACATGAGCAAACTGTGTGCCCTTGCATATCTGAAGAAGAACCTAGCCCAGCGATGGCGAACCTTTTTTGGCTCGCGTGCCATAAGGAGGGGAGCACATCGGGGGGGGGGAGGGTCGTGTGCAGGCGTGCCACACCCATAATGCAATATGCAAGCCTCCCTCAGTGCATATGTGTGCATGAGAAGTGGTCCCATCCATTTTTTGCATGCTTTTTTCGCCCTCCCCAGGCTCCAGAGGCTTTATAGGAGCCTGGGGAGGGTGAAAACAGCCTCCCCCGCCCCCCAGAGGTTTCCAGAGGCTTCCAGGGACTTGAAGAGGCTTCCCTGAAGCCTCCGGAGGACTAAAAACAACCCTAGTCCCGGTTTGCTTACAGGGTCATTTTTAGTCCTCCAGAGGCTTCAGGAAAGCCTCCTGAAGGTTCCTGAAGCTTCTGGAGGGCTTAAACCGACTCTACGAGCAAACCGGAAATCTGTCCCCGAACTTCTGGTTTGCCCATAGGGCCGGGTTTTTTGCCCTCCGGAGGCTTCAGGGAAGCTCCTGAAGCATCCGGAGGGCCTCGTGGGGGGGAGGCTCTTTTAAAGCCTTTGGAGCCTGGGTAGGGCAAAAAAAATGGCTTTAAATAGGCTGAACGCAGCTGGCCAGCGCGCATATGCACACTGGCCAGCTGACAGGGCAACGCCTTGTGTGCCCAGACAAATGGCTCCACATGCCAGCTGTGGCACGCATGGCATAAGTTCGCCATCCCGGACCTAGCCTGTGTAGTTCTTACCTGGTTTCCTGTATTATGCAAAGCTCCAACCTTGGGTTAATTGGCTAAATATAGTTAAACTAATTATGAGCGAGAGTAAGAGAAAGGAGGAATTATAGATAACAGTCTATTCTGTGTACTGCCAGCTGCCTGAAATTCATTCCTAAATGAGTCAGGCTCATTGCAAAGTCTTCAAAATAAGACTCCTACACGCTACTGTTGACAGAAAGAGGAGAGGGAGAAAAAGTTGAATGCACTTCCAGAACAGAAATTCAGGTTCATTTATATTTAAGAATACACTCATATTGCCACGAGTAGAATGTAAGTTTAAAGAAGAATTTAATACATACATATGATTTATTAATGTGCGGTTTCCTATTTTGGCTACCCTTTGTTGAAATCAGGAAAAATGCATATAAATTCAGACAAATTACAACATGTATTTATTCATTTGACATGATAAATAAAAATAATATTAGGAGGAGAGAAAAAATATTGGGAGTAAGGGAATTTTTTCTTCTTGTTTCTAACTTTGCCTTCTCAGTCATATAACATGTTTTCCCAAAGACAGTCTTATTTTCTTTTGACCCCAAAAATAAGCACTTGGCCTTATTTTGGGGGAGGTTTTATTATTTTTGAGGTGCAAGAGGTGGCGAGTGTGGTCATCTATGGCTGCTGCTGTGTTGCAGTATTTTGGGGGTGGGCTTATTTTGAGGGGGAGGGCTTATTTTAGCACATGCGCTCAAAAGCCCAATTGGGCTTATTATCCGGGGAGGTCTTATTTTCAGGGAAACAGGGTATATGTAAGCCAATAACAGAAAGGAAGCAGGAAAGGATAAATTATTTTCATAATATAAATCCCATCACAGAAAAGAAAATATCTGTTTCTAAAACCACATTTAGCCTGAAAACTCATCCAATGTGAATTATCCTGTTCTGAAAAAAATCTCCTTATTAACAAGTGAAATGAGGATTTAAAACCTGCTGCATCAGATCAAAGATATGTATATTCCTGCGTCTTATTCTCAGTAGTGATTGATCTCAAATATGTTCAGTACTTTACAGAAGTGTTTCTCAAACTCTACAGCTTTAAGATGTGTAACTTCTTAAGCAAGTATGCATTCTCAACCAATATTTTGGCTGTGGAATTCTGGAAATTGAAGTCCATATATATTAAAGGTACTGAACTTTAGTCTTCTAGAACCATCTTTGTGAATAAATAGTGAAAACACTTCTTTAAAAATGACTGATCAGATAATTGTGACTGTTTTTGAGACAGGGATCATGTGCTTCTTTCTGAGAACCTCACATCAGAAATACTCAACTACATTGTTTGGGGATTTGCCATTGAAAATTCTTCAGAAGCTGCAGTTTATACAGAAGGCAGCTACCTAAATTAGTTTGATTTCATATTGCAAATTTTAAAAGACCACAATTAACTACTTGCTTGTTTCCAGGTCCAACTCAGATCATAGTGCTAGATTTCAAAATCCTAAAAGTCTTGAGAGATCAATGGCTAAAAGAATACATTTCAACTCATCTCTACTTTAAATAATCTGCTGATGGTAACTAATCCTTCTCTCTTTAGGTGGATGGAAAACAGATATTTGTTGCAGAAAATCAGTTAAGAAATATCTTGAGAACATCACTATGTTGTAGAAATCAGCAAAACCTATTGATCTATTTTAATATGTGGTATCTATACATTATACCTACCAGTTTCATATGGTCAGAGGGATGTGGTGGCTCAGTGGCTAAGCTTGTTGATCAGAAAGGTTCAAATCCCTAGCGCAGTGCCCACAGTATACCACATGAACACGCACACACAGGCATACATACCTCTTGCAATGCCTCTGTGAGCCTCCTCGATGCTCCAGCTGCTCGGCGGAGCATCGCACAGGCGCCATGCGCTCTGTGTGTGTGCGCGGAAATGCCGAAGAGCTTAAATACAGGTAAGGAGCTCGGGTGGATGGGTGGTCCCTCAGGAGCACCATACCGGAACGGTACCCGGTGCTCCGGGCAGTCACCAGTATGCTCGCACCGGGGGCGTACCACCTGCAACCCACCACTGCCTTAGCGCCACATAACAGAGTGAGCTCCTATTACTTGTCAGCTTCTGCTAATCTAGCAATTCGAAAGGATGTAAAAATGCAAGTAGAAAAATAGGAACCCCCTTTGGTGGGAAGGTAGCAGCATTCAGTGTTCCTTCGGCATTTAGTCATGCTGGCCACATGACCACGGAGACATCTTTGGACAGCGCTGGCTCTTTAGCTTTGAAACGGAGATGAGCACCGCCCCCTAGAGTTGGGAACAACTAGCACATATGTGCGAGGGGAACCTTTACCTTTATCTTCATATGGTCATTAAAAACTAAGTTAAGGGGGCGGATAAGAACTTCTCTGCCACATGAAGCAATAATCTGTTGAGTCCATATTAGATAATCTTACTGTCAAAAATGTTCATTTTTCTGCTTGCTCAGCTTTCAAACCTGTTTTCTTTCCATTGCAGATTTTTAAAGAGCACCCTCTGAAAGAGGTGTATAAAAACATCACCTTTCCCCCAGATGAAGAACCAAGGTACCCTGTACCAAATACTGCTTTGCTTTCTCTTGTGCTGATGGGAGGAACATTTTTCATCGCTTTCTTCTTACGGAAGTTCAAAAACAGCAGTTTTTTCCCTGGCAAGGTAAATTGTCCTTAGGGCTTGGATGAAATATAATTTTTACTTAGGCTTTTGAAAGAAAGGAGCTTCCATAATTGGAATCAAGTGCACTATAAATTGAAGCTGTGGGATGCTGGGAGGAAGGTTTTAATTATCAGCTTAAGTTACAAATATTATAATAGAAAATGCAAAGTATTTAATCAATGGAGCTGCAATTCACATAAACTGAAATCTACTTACTTGGAAATAAATATTATTGAATTCAGAAATGCTTGCTATTAAATTGATGGCTTTAATAAGTCCCAAAAAAGTTATTTCACTGGATGACCCTCCCAAGAATAAATAAAATAAGCTGCTTTTATGCAACATTCAAGCTGGTATTTAAATGGACAAGCACAAGACTGGATGGTTTGTAATGAACATAGAAATATATTGATTGAGTTTAAAAATATATCTACTAATGTGTAAATTTACAAAGGCGGATTAAAAAAATTACAGACATATAAGGAAATCTTATAAGTCAAAAAGTATATAATTTTAAACAAAGAGACATGATTTTGGTTTCCTACAGAACTCTTATAGTGTTTAGCATTGCAATTTTATATAATAGAACTCACAAGGATTATATCCAAGGACATAAATGTAGATATAGATCCAGATGCAGATAAACATGGATTAAAAAGTAATCCCTGTGAAATTCAGTAAACCTGCCATTCTATCATATTTGCTAATCAGAATATCAATCTCAGTTAAAACAGAATTTTTGTATAAATCCACACAGAATATATTGTGCTGCAAGAGAAATGTGTCATTTTTAGTACATGTATTGACCTAGGTAGCAAAATTAACATAAATTGCACAAATTTATTCTTGATATATTTCAGATGAAAGTCCCAATATATTATTATAAAATTACAGCTGTACTTCCTTCCCCAACATACAGATGTCTGTTCCATCATTTAGTTTTTTTTAAAAAAATAATATATTAGCACACATACCGGAAGTTTGAAGGTATAGCTGAATTACAGTTTGCAGATCTCTGACAATTGCTCATAATAGCTGTGGCTGCTAGGAGCATTTCAGCAATATTTGAAGGGCCAAAGGTTTCAATCCTGCATTAATAGCTGAGTGTGTGGTCATTTCCACACTAGCAATTTCTAGCACTCTTTATAGTCACTGAAACGTAATTGGGCCAAAGTAATAGTAATGAGGATAGACTGTATATCATTACAGTGTTGGATGAGTAGCATTGTGAAAGTTCTACCAGCTTCAAATGGGGATATTTCCTCTAAAAACAATTTTTAAAAGTTCCCTGTTGTTACTATGCAAAAAAATAGAGAAGACCACCATTTGGATTTTAGAGCAGACTTTTTAATGCATTATTATATTTGCTTTCAAATGCTAGTATGGGAAGCAATCTAGAAACTGAGAATCTCTTCTCTACTTCTGATACATCAATCCACTCTATCCCCCAATCATTACCGACATGTTAACACTTCTTATTTTTTGACAGCTTCGCCGGGTGATTGGTGACTTTGGTGTCCCTATTGCCATCTTTATCATGACATTGGCAGACTATCTTATTAAAGATACCTACACTCAGGTAACGATTCTTTTATTTATTAATGCAGCTCCTTTCTCCACTTCTTTTGTTTCTAGTCTTAACAGTTTGGAGCAATGCCCTTTCCTTCCAGAAGAGAAGGAAGATGCTCATACACAATCTGCCTCTTTGAATTATTTTGGATTTTTTTTCAAGAGAGTTTGCCTGAGAGACTTAAAATAATAGAATGGCAATCTGCCCATTCCAAATATATAAGTTAGCTGCAATGGCTATTGAATCTAATTTCAACTTTGACAATGGAAAAATTATTATACTGTATCAGAGGTCTTGTAGTGAACGGAAAATCTTGTAGGATTATAGTGAATTGAAAATCAAAAAGGAATTCACAAAGCCCATCCAATCTTCCTTTTTGGGATCCATATCCGAAGGGAAAAGATTTCTTATGTTAAATGAATTCTCCTGTTTTCCTTACTGGGATGAGCAACATACTAACGGATCTAGAGTCCATGGATTTTTCTCTACTTTTTTTGCTTTTCCTAGAAATTGAAAGTTCCCAAAGGCCTTCAAGTCTCCAATCCTGAACAACGGAATTGGTTTATCCATCCATTAGGTTCTTCATTAGGAAATCCATTCCCCATATGGATGATGTTTGCTACAGCTTTGCCAGCTCTCCTAGTTTTCATTCTCATCTTCTTGGAGACACAGATCACCACGTAAGAAATTGGAGAAAGATGAAAAAGATGTGATAAAATGAAGATAAGTAATGATTGACCCAGGGATAGAGTATGTCAAAAGGACATGCAATAGATAAAGAGGGGCGAAAGGAAGTCAGGATACAAGATGTCTCCTGGATTTAGATAAGAAATAGGTGATTATGTGGTTCCAATTTTACATTGATTTCATATCAATTCCACTTTAAAATATGCGTGTAAGTTTGACAAAGATGTTTTGGTTGATCCAGAGAGCAGAGATGTCAGATCTATTATACAATATTAAAATAACAAATATTCTGTTCAAATTTTGCTGCTATTTCAGGCTGATTGTAAGCAAACCTGAGAGGAAGATGCTGAAGGGTTCAGGTTTCCATCTCGACCTCCTTCTTATTGTTGGAATGGGAGGTATAGCACCACTTTTGGGCATGCCCTGGCTGAGTGCCACCACAGTGAGGACTGTCACTCATGCTAATGCTCTGACAGTTATGTCCAAGACTACTCTGCCAGGAGAAAAGGCCTGCATCCAGGAGGTCAAGGAACAGAGGGTTACTGGCTTCCTGGTGGCTATTCTTGTGGGTGAGTCTTTCTACAAAATATTCAATTGATTGTATTTATTTTTATTTTTATTTATTTCAAGTTTTATAAGACTGTCCAACTCAGACATTGTGACTTTGATCAGCATGCAACATAAACAACCATTTTTTTAAAAAAAAAATGAAACCCATCTACAACAATATAAAATGTAAATGTAATATGGCAACCAAGCATACAACAGAACAGACACAAGAGGAACTCCCACTCATCCAGCCCTTAATAACTGAGGAAAGTGCCGGATCTTAAGATCTTTCCTAAAGGCGAGCAGAGTTGGGGCCTATCATGTATTCGTTATAGTGGGAGATGATCCCATATATCAGGGGCAAATACAAAAAACGCACATTTCTTAGGACCCCATAAGATGACAAGATTTAAAACAGAGTACTGTCACTGACGGATCATGTGGATTGAGCAAAGGTTCATGGGAGAAGGCAGTTCCACAAATAATCTTATGATATGTAAGACTTTAAAGGTAATCACCAACATATTGAATTATTGTCAAAAGATTAGCTTAAAACAGCCCACATCCTGTTCATATTTAAAATGGTTAAAGAACAAATTATGTGCCTTTAAAAAAAAAGAAAATAATAGATGCAGATACAGGTAGTCCTTGACTTACAACCATTTGTTTAGAGACAAAGTTACAACAGCATTGAAAACATGACATGAACATTTTTCACATTCTCATGGTCATGTGATCTAAATTCAGACTCTTTGCAATTGGCATGTATTTATAACAGTTGCAGTGTCCCCGGATCATATGATCACCTTTTACAACCTTCTGACAAGCAAAGTCAAGGAAAGGAAAGGAAACCAGATTCATTTAACAACTGTGTTACTAATTTAACAACTGTAGTGATTTACTTAACAACTGTGGCAAGAAAGGCTGTAAAATGGGGCAAAACTCTCTTAACAACTGTCTTGCTTAGCAACAGAAATGTTGGGCTCAGTTGTGATCCTAAGTGAAGGATTACCTGTAATAGGACTTGAACTTCCTTTGCATTATTTGCATTAAGGCTTAATTGCAGTGCATACATTGAACTATAAGTTATAGATATATGAGCTTTGAGAAACTCCTTATTCCCATCATATCAATCTACCTGTTCCTACTGTTGTTACAAGAAGTTGTGATTGTTTTTAGAATATATGAACATATAAGTGCTTAACTCAATATGCAAAAGGACAGCTTTCGCATTCCAGGGAAATATATACCTTGGATAAGCCAAAACTGGAGCCTAGTCACTAGGAAGATTGATTACTGACTTTGTGCTCTGCTTGTGAATGTCTTTTTGTCCCCAACTGATATGAGTAAGAATGGTAGGCAAGATTACTTTCCTTATCTCCTCTGATTGGAAAGGATAATGTTACAATTGTTCCATTCCAATGGGGTGATTCATCTGCATTGTATAATCTTTAATTACATTAATATTTTAAAATTAAATATCTTTAATCTGGAGTATTGTCTTTTGCTTACCTACAGGCTTGTCCATACTCATGGAACCCATCTTGAAGCTGATTCCACTTGCAGTACTCTTTGGCATCTTTCTTTATATGGGGGTAACATCTCTCAATGGCATTCAACTATATGACCGCATACTTCTTTTGCTGAAGCCACCTAAATACCATCCAGATGTGTCCTATGTTACAAAAGTAAGCTTTGAAGTCATAACTACAATATTTTTCTTGAGCTGTGAGCTTGAGAATTGCTGAAGTGAGATAAATCTATGGGTCAAGAAGTTTGCTCCCTAAATATTAGTCCCTGATCTTGTCTATGACTTCCACATAGAGTTTAATATTACTTCTCCTCCTTGGGAAACCATGCTGATCATCTTCTGCATTTGCTGTGGTGCAAATAGAAAACTGTTTTCCAATTCGTAATTTGGGGATTCTGCAAAGTTTCAAGGTGAATCATTTTTCGATTTACAGGAACTCTTGTTTTATCCTATCACTTCCCATCTGAAGTTAATTTTCATGGTTATATCAATAAACTAGATTTTGATCTTTCTTATCAGTTTCTAGCTAGTTTTACTATCTTTGTAACTAAAAAAAGGTCCTATTTGTGCTGATTCCCCCTTCTTAGATAAACAGTCCACATCAAAATTCTTGCTACATTCTTCCTATGGATGCAAGTGGGCTTATACCTCTGGCTCCTAATGCCCATATTTAAGAGGCTTTACACTAAAACCCTATAACCATAATTATAGCTGTTGGAAAAAGAGCTTGGCTATAGAATCATGGTGTCATGCCTTCTTTACAATTCTCAAGGAAGAGGGAGGGAGGGAGGGAGGGAGGCTATGTTCATGGGAGGTATTTGTGAAGAGCTAGAAAACCTGAGATGAGAGAAGCAATTTATTCACTCCTACACTTTTATGTGGTATAAATTTTGATTGTTCCAGGAACAGCTGTAGCTCAGGGTGCAAAGCAGCAATCAATTTTTTTTAGCCTCTGCTACTGGATGGCTGGAAGTTGAAATTTCTTTCTTGTTCTCAATGTTTGGCAAGCATAAAAATGATTATATAGACAGGTTCAAATCATGGGCGGGGTTGGAAGAGTGGAAGTGTCTATAGACAAGCCAAAGAAGTAATGGAAATATATACTTCTTTCTGACCTTTGTTTACCTACTGCATTGAAGTATTTATTGTTGTTTGTTTATTAAATTTCCACACCACCCATCTCACCTAAATGATTCTAGCCAATTTACAACACCATATGTAAGCTTGATCAGAAGTATAATAGATTCCTGTATCAAAGCTTGAGCATAACCGTATTCCAATTTAGAAGGCTATAATTGGAGTATTATGGAACCAGAATTTTTAAGTAAAACCTCTGCCAGAATTTTTAAGTTGATCATAGGACAAAGGTGTTATAAAAATACAGCCATTGAATCATAAATTAATGACAAAGGCATTTTAAGAGGAAAGTGTATTAGTCAATAGTAGCAAAATGATCAGGAATCCTTTTCTGATCAAATATTATTAAAAAGCATAGGAGTTTTTGTGAGCTACAGCTCACTATATCAGATGCATTGTACATCACTCAAGTCATTCTATGTATCTGACTCTTCCTGATTAATCACAAAAGTTGAATTTGCAAAACAGGCTATTGGGCTAATGGGCTAAAAGATGGCTGCCTAATTTATGGCTCAGTGTGCTTGTAAGATCACAGGAAACCAAAATATGACCAGGAAAGTTGGTAACTGAGTCATAAAGCCTATGCTTTGCATATGGAAAAGCCACAATCTAATTTACTATAGTAGGCCTGGGAAAGGCTTCTGCCTGAGATCTTGGAATTGTGTGAGGGCCAGAGTTTGACAGATGAATGCTCACAGTGATTTGATCAAGAGATGTGTGCCTGGTTTAAGCCTAGCCGTTTGAATAAGCCACAATAAAGTTTAAACCTACATTAAGCCATAGCCCATAATGGCTAAATTCATATACCAGATTAAGCCATAATTTGTACTATCCTTGCGGTTGCAATTTTGATGGTTGGATTTTATCTAGTTATTCCGTTTCTGCAACCATCCATCTAAGCCAGTGTCTCTGGGTGGCTTACAGTTCTAAGAATATAAAAATGCTCAAAACATAAAAGATGAATTTTTACATAATTGTGTGACTATGTACTATGGTTAACAAATCTCAATGGGTGGACTTACACAGTGCAACAAGAAAAAATAATCAAATATCTTTTTGCATGGTGTGCCAGTTATACACATGTACTCACATACATATAAATTAAACGCCATTGCCAGGCCAGTATTGATTCTGGCCATTGGTTGAAGGAAAGAGCTGCTAATGTTGCCAACTATTCTTGTTTTCCTTTCATCCCAAAGGTAAAGACCTGGCGTATGCACATCTTCACCTTCACCCAGATGCTCTGCCTAGGATTGCTGTGGGGAGTGAAATCCAGCCCAGCCTCCCTTGCCTTGCCTTTTATACTCATTCTGACTGTCCCTCTTCGACTCTTCCTGCTCCCTTTCATTTTCACAGATGTTGAGCTCAAGTGTGTAAGTACTGTGGTGCTCTGTCTTCTCCCTCAGTAATGGGAACTTCTGATGGGAAACTTATGTGCGTATTTAAGTATTTATTTATTTAAAAGACATGTGCAGCTGCCTTTTTTAAAGTGCAGCTCTGAGTTGCATAACCTGCAGGTCAATAATGATTAACTTTCCTGAAAGTAGTCTAAAAAGAGTACTGCATGCACCTACAACTCATATAGCAATACATCCCAGTTTTTTCCCTCAAAACTTCTGAAACGCAGGGCTGTCCAAAGCAGTTGATGGTGGGCTCAGGAGAAATATGTCTACATTCCCTTCTTATTTAAAGTTTGCAATTTCTTTTCATGAAATTCAGTCGCAGCCACCTATGTGAAGAGCTTTAACAGAGAATTGTCCACATTTATGGCCAATTCAAGGACAGAGCAGAGTTCTTCTGGAAAAAGAGGCTGCAGAAACATGCAAGGGGTGTCACTACTGTGCACGTGCTGTCTCTCAAAATGTGGCACTTATGACATAGTGGAAGCTCTTTTTTTTATTAGCATCTGAGATAGACAGTTTCGCACAGCTTATCTTGTAGTCATTCCAGAAGATTTCATGACACCAATAATTTTCATGGCACCAGTAAGAATAACTTGTCAAAGCATGCAAGCTAGAGGACAATCTCATGAGGTGTAGCCACATCCATTTTGGTAACTACTGATGCCAAGGTGGAATGGATTTTTTTTAATCTCTGAGAAAAAGCGTTAAAGTACAAGACCAATTGATTTATCTGCTGGGCCCATACAACTTGTCACCTTGGATGCTTATAGATGTGTGTGAATGAGAAAGTCAAGAACAGCCTGTCTTTCTGTATAAATATAATGAAAGGTGAATGAATCTTTTTTCTATGAAGCAGAGTAAAAGCAGAGGTCATTATGTTTTTCCCTCATACTGAACTTGATGAAAAATTTTCATGTATAATGTGAACCCATATTATAGGTTGGGATGTGGTGGTGGTGCTGCAATATAAAAAATAAATAAAAATACATCCTAATCTACTCCTCTGCTGCTATAGTTCCTACAATACATATTGTATTGGAACAGGTCTACTAGCAGCATGTTCATCAGCTTGGGTGTTCCATTAGCATTATCTGTCACTGGATGTGTCTCCTTTTAATTTTATTGAATTTTAATGTCTAGCAAAATTGTCTCTAAGATTATGTCCTTAGTTTTCCCCAAATTACTACATAGTGCATGTAAACACTCACTGTTTTTGTTAGTCATGGTGGAATGGCATGATTGAGGAAACATACTCACTTCCATATCTGGCAGCTCTGAATTAATTTGGGCCCAAAGCTCCTTTTGCATATGGATCCAAAATTTGATGTGTCTGAGAGAACACAAAGAATTTGCATTATTTTGGTCTGTGGTTATTTTATTTCTGTGCACTTCAGTTCATCACTAATAATGAGGATGCACCACAACATAAGGATAAGGAACCATATAGGAAAGTTGAATACCCATATTTTTCGGACTATAAGATGCACCTAAATTCAAAGAGGAAAACAAGATAAAATAATAATTTTTGGCCTTTGCGCATCTGGTTTTTGCCCTCTCCGACTCCCAGGAGCAATCTGCAGGCCTCCCAAACCCTCTGCACATCCCGTTTTTGTGAAAAACGGCCCATTTTTGGCCTCCCAACCCCCCCTGCATCCCGTTTTTGCCCTCCCCAGCCCCCAGGAGCACTCTGCAGGCCTCCCAAAACCTCTGTGTGTCCTGTTTTTGCCAAAAACAGGTCACCATTTTTGTGAAAAACAGGTCCATTTTTGGCCTCCCAAACTCCCAGGAGTGCTCTTCAGGCTTCCCAAACCCTTCCCAAATCCCATTTTTGCCAAAAGCGGGCACATTTTGGGGGGAAACGGGATGTGGGCGGGGATTTTGGGATGCCAAAAACAGGGCTGTATTTGGTCTATAAGACGCACAGATATTTCTACCTACTTTGGGGGGGGGAGTGCGTCTTATAGACCAAAAAATATGGTATATATGAATTGGTGAAATAACAACATTGTTTGTTCGTTTGTTTAAGAAAATATAGATGGCTGCCCACCTCACTCTCAGTGACTCCAAGTGTCACTTACAAGAATAAAAGCTCAATACAAAACAATAAAAAAACAATAACTTTCCACTCTCCAGCAACAATAATTAAATGAGCCATTTAATGGGCTCCAGAGGTCACCATGCCCATTGGCAAAGCCACATCTTTGAGGACTTGTGAAAGAGTGCCACAATGGGGGATGGGTGGGTAATTTTATGTTTGCAGGGATGATGTGTCATAGGATAGAAGCCATAATGGAGAAGTCTCTTCTGCTTGATCATGCAAGATGCTGGAACTTCTTAGAAGAAGGGATCCATAACATTCCTTGCCTCTTCACTCAGTTGGGGTGGGTAGATGTGACCGGGAAAAGACAGTCCTTCAAATAATCTGGTCCCAAGCCATGTAGGGCTTTGAAAGTGATAATTAGCACCATTAGATGTGCTATTAAGTTCCTGTCAACTTTTAGAATCCACTTGAATATATTTTTTCCTCATGATTTAAATGCTCACCAGAGAATCATGTGTTTTAAAATTCAGTCCTGATATCTCCAGCTTAAAAGGAACTCAACAGAAGGGTTGAGACCTCTGTCTTTTAGAGAGTTGCCATTTTTTAAATCTCTAGTGCCCTATCTAATCTTTAGGTGGAATGTCAGAGGCAATATTTTACAAAATAGATAGAGCCAGGATGAAGAAAGTGAAGGCAGTATCAAATATAAATTAGGTTTCATTGATTCAAAATTAAAAGTAAAATATAATTAACTGCAGTTATCACAGCTGTTCCCCGTATAGTTGATATTTTTCATTTCCTTTTTCAGTGTTTTATTGAATATTGAACTTTGTTAGTAACTTTTGGAGAGCCACTGAAAGCACCTCCAAGGCTTGGAGAAAGCAGCTCTTAACAAATGTAGTGCTAAAGATTGCACACCAATGAAGTAAATAGTACTAACTTATTAATTATTATCTGATTCTATATAAGCTGACTTCATACGTAATGACTATTTGAAACTACTTAATCCTTGGCAAATGAAAAAAAACAACCCAAGATTTTCAAGGTTTACATACAGCACTGTTTCCTTAACCACACTTAGCTTCTCAATGTGCTTTTCTCATTACTTTCCAGTTGGATGCTGATGATGCTGAGGTGACTTTTGATGAGACAGAAGGCCAAGATGTCTATGATGAAGTCCAGATGCCTGTTTGAGCACCCAGCTGCTACTGCCACTAGGCAAATGAGGAACCAATTTTTTTCCCAAAAAACATTGGATATCAGAATCTGGAGGAAGATATCCATATAGCTATATGAATCAGAGTATATGTATGTATGTATGTACGTACGTACCTACGTACGTACGTACATTCATACATACAAACATACATTGATTGCACATGGCCAAACATTCCGGTGGTGTAAATATGTATGATTGTCAACACATGGATCCTGTAGGATTTAAGAAACATATTTTCCCCCAGTCAATTATAGTTCTATAGTGAATCTTAACATTTCTTTCTTAGGATTTAGGAAATAGATGTACTTTCCCAGAAGGGGAAAAAAGTACCAAGATATGCAAGAATTGTTGAAGAGATGATACATGTTAACAGTGGACTCCCATTTTTAATGCAGCTATAACACAGATGCTTCTCTTCTGTATTTGTGTGCTTGTGTGTGAGAAGCTTTATCGGTCATAGAGGAACCCATCTAGTTTTCTACCAAGATAAGAAGCATTTTTATTACTCACATTGCCAGACCTTGTACACCAATGAATATCTGTAATGTGTTTTGAAAGAAATGCTGAAAATCCATCACTGATCTCTGATGGACCATCAGAGTGAATGCTTCAGATTGCTAGAGTGAACTGAAGCTAAGAAGAAAAGGCAATAAGATCTTTCTTTAATCACTGGAATTATAGAATAAGAAAAAGCTGGAGCATGAAAATGAGGCACAGAAGAAACACAATGAGGGTGCCTTATTCACAATGGAAAGAAGCAACACTCCTAATCTCATGGTGGAAACCAGGAATTGAAATGGCAGAAACATCAGGTTTCAAGAATCAAGAATGTTAATTTGATATGAAATGCTGACAGATGAACAAAATCCATCACAGCTTGTCAAGTGGGGATGACATATATGAAAAATTGGCTTCCCTGGAAAGCTAGTCATCTTTTTCTTTGTAGATGGTTTGCATTTTTTGTGAATTCATCCTACTCCCTTTCCCACTGAAACTTGAATTATGCTAATATGATGAAGGCATCATCCAAAAATACAGTCCTGCCTTGGTTACTTCTGTTGCTTGCTTGTTCTTGTAGTTAGATTTTAATAAATGCTACTGTTTTTTTCCTTAAGTTGGCATCTATCTAAGTCCCTACCTGAGAAATGTGCCACTTGCCAAAAAAAATAGTATATCCCAGATTATAATAATTAGAACTGTATATTTGAAAGGGTAGCATAAGCAACTATCTTGGTTAGCTTCCAATCAAATACCAATTACTAGTCCTTAAGAATAGAAAAATCATGTAAATCTCACCAATCAGTCCTTCCTTCCCTGTCTTGCTTATTAACCAGTCCAAGGTAAACAAATATTCCTGCATCCAAGAAGCCATTCTAAGATAATGTCTGCAAACAGGCTCAATTTACAGACTGTTATTGCAAAATAGGCTTTACTTTTTGCATACCTTGAAATTTCACATGCGTCAACAGAATTTATATATAGCAATATAGAATTTTTTCCCCTCTCATTTCAAATCTCTATATTGGGTGTTGTTCTGAATCAAGCTTTGAGTCTTCGTTAACTTTTGCTTGCCCAAATACTTTTCAAATGGTCTTTGGCAATCCACGTTTTTCCTTCTTAGAAATGTCACATGTTGCCCATTGAAAGTTTGTCGTCTTATGGGGTTTTTTTTCCACACGATTGTAGCAATAGTGATGAATGTAGAATCTATATTAATGCAGGATCTAAATAAATGCAGCAGGTTCCATTTCCTCCTTAGAATTTTTGAAAATGTTTCTCATGGTGGCATAAATTCAATATTGGTAATAGTCATTTCAGCAATATTATTATTTGTTATTTCCTAAAAAATAATAAAGGTGCTAAACTCAACAATATCTGGAGTCCTTCAACCTGTCAATGCCTGCTTTCTAATCCAGGCATGCATAGACTACTATTGTGTTGCATTACGAGTGAAAACTTTCTGTGCATGACTAAGATACTTTCTCTTTATTATTTTACATTATCCAGGATGAATCATGGTTCTAACCATGCACTGCTTAACATTAATTTGATTAGGAGGACTGGAGAAAAAACAAACGGTAATACTTCCTCTTGCAATACATAAACAATTTAAGGAACTTACTGCCCCAAAGTATAAATATGGACATTAGCTTATGTGGCTTTAAATAAAGGATTTGGTATACTGTATAAAAAGTGACAGGATCAGTATGTATTAGTCATGACAGCCAATTGAAATTTTCTTCTTTAAAGATATTATGTCATCATAAATTAATGAAATGACCAATGTTATCATGTCCTTCATGTGAACTTCTCAATTTGTAAGTGATTTCTGTTAAAAAGAGGGGGGGGGGGACCCTGATATTCTGATTTGTGAGATTTTTAGGTCCTTTTATAAGAGGATAAAGAAAACCAAAACAAAAAAATGTATTTAGCCTTGGAACCATGGGTTCAGAACCTCTCCCTTAATAGAATTCAACATGATAATTTCAGTTTGAATTAATAGAAAGCCACTGTATCCTAAAAGCCATTTTATAATAATTGTCAATAACAAACTAAAAGGATTCTTATTCTATATTAATCCTATAGTATCATTTGCATTGCTATTTAAGCATATAGGAGTCTAGATGAACTGTTTTGTCTTTATTAGTAGTGCAACAGATACAAACTCAACAACTAAATCCAGTGGGTTAAAATAGCAAATGATAGATAGATAGATAGATAGATAGATAGATAGATAGATAGATAGATAGATAGATAGATAGATGGATGATATATCAGGTTTTTAAATTCTTATTCATTAGATTCTTCAAGAGTTCAAAGTGATGTGCATGATACTCTCTCTCTTAATAACTCAGGACAGCAACAATTTTGTGATGTGGGGCGAGGTGGGCTGAAAGATAATAGCTGACCAAAAGTCACCGTATAAATTTCTGTGATCAAATATAGCTTTCATCATAGCCCTAATTCAACAACTTAATCACACTCCAGTGTCTCTTACTTATTAACATGTTATAGACATAGGATCCCCTTTCCTGCAGTGGGATTTACTTCATAACTAAAGGTGTACACTAATTTAATGAAAATGGGCTTTTATAACTTATTAAAAATCATATTTAATATTTCATTTGCTTTGCTGTCTCTGCTATATCAGATTTTTTTTTAACAAGGTCATCAAGAAACAAGATCTTGGGATAACGTGCTGCATTTATTTTATGTGACCTTATTTTAATTTAGACATGATTAATCCAATATAATTGCAGTGATTTTTTTGTTTTGAGCCATACCAGATGCAATAAACCTATTTTTTTTTAAATAACAACAAATAAGCTGTGCAGAGTATTTGCAATCCAAACTCACAGTTCTTCAACTATGAATAATACTTGGAAAAAGTGTAATTCTGTAATTTAATGCTCCCCTCAAAGTCTTCTCAGTGGAAATCGGTTAATGTTCCTCTAACAGATTGGTGAGATAAAAGCCTTGTTTCTATTTCTAGTGCTAAGTGAAGTTTTACAGTCCACCAAAACAAAGCTAGAAGAGAATGAGAAATCTGACCACACAAAACTTAAATCTTAGGAATTACAGCCAATCCTGATACTTTATAAGCAGTTATTGCTATTAATGGGAGCAGCAGGAGTAGGAAGAAGAGTACTCGTAATAATATTTATATACAGGAGCATTTAATCACTTAAATCTACACTCTTATCTGTGATATAATATCAACTGAAAATACAGTGAAAAGAATCTGAAGTTATCTTTTCCCCAAGATAAATTAAAATATATATAAAAAGCAAGAGTCCCAACTGATTTTCCTCCACTAGTCCTTGCTGACTATAGGGAATGGTGCTCATCTCCATTTCACAGTCATTCAGCCAGCACTGTGATCTTGTGGCCAGCATGACCTCATGGAGTGCTGTTATCTTCCCACCAAAGTGGTATCTATTTATCTATTTGCATTTGTATTCTTTCAAACTGCTAGATTGGCAGGAATTGGAGTGAGGATGGGAGCTCACCCCATCCGTGACACGTCAAAACCGCGGTCCACAAAAGCACGCTCGACGAAAGCGCGTATTTGACGTCATCACAGCGCGACGAAAAAAATTAAAAATTGAAATAAAAATAAAATTAAAGCAAGCCGATTCACATAAAGGTAAGGGTTAGGGTTAGGGTTAGGGTTAGGGTTAGGGTTAGGGTTAGGGTTAGGTTAAGGGTTAGGGTTAGAGCATTAGGGTTACGTTTAGCGTTAGGTTAAGGGTTAGTGTTAGGTTTAGCGTTAGGTTAAGGGTTAGGTTTAGGGTTAGATTTAGGGTTAGGTTAAGGGTTAGGTTTAGGGTTAGGTTTAGGGTTAGGGGGGGGGGGTTAGGGTAAGGTTTTCGCTTTATTTTTACATTTATCGATCACAGCGCGATGTTTTCGTTGCGCTGTGATGACGTCAAATGCGTGCTTTCGTCGAGCGCGATTTTGTCGTCCGCGGTTTTGTGATGGAACCCACCCCATCGTGTGGAGCTTGGGTTCCGAACCAGGGCTGCCTGTTTTCCAGCCAAGAAGCCCAGCACTTTAACCACTGAGCCACCATGCCATTCATAAATAAAAATAAAAATATGGGGAAATATTAATAGATGTAGTGCTTGCTTCCCCATTGAACCAGGACTTATTTGATTAACATCATAAAATATATACATTTTAATTTAGTGTACTATACTAATTGGCATATTTAAGAAACCTATAATGAAATCTTCTATATTAGTGTGAGTGCCTCTTTCCCATTGTTTCTGCCCACCAAAGCAGTCCAGCAGAGTTGGTATGCTCCAGTCCCCTTCATCAAACAATTCTATCTTGTAAGTCCCTGGAGTTGTGCCATCTCTATGACTGCATTTGCCTTATGGAATCTCATCCATCCAGAGATTTGAATAAGGCTCTGAAAACCTTGACTTTGAAATTAGGCAGTTAGGTGAGTTTTGTTGGTGATGTCTTTTTGTTTTGAAATTACTGTTTTTGATGTCATGATGGTTTTAAATTTTTCAGTGCATCCAAAGTCACTGCTGTTAAATCTGTGGCTCTATAAATCATCTAAAAGTATAAATATGAGGTATTCTCAAACCCTATTAGTACAACAAACCCTGCCTAAAATGATAAATGTACTTGTGGGAACATCTATTGTTAATAAAACTAAAGAAACCTCCAATTAGCAATCATTTCAGGTTTAAGTCAGAAATCAGGATGTGGGCTGGAAAACACTAGATTACTAATACCAAGACCAAGATATCAAATGTGATCTGAAATGTTGCAGCCCAGACCAAAAATATGGCAAGCTACAAGCTTAATGAAAATGTTATGTGTGTGATGTGTGATGTGGGGCAGGACAAAAATAGTGGTATGCCACTCATTTAGGGGTTTAGCATTTCATGCAAACAATAATTTGGTGTAAAGTGAAGAAGGAATGGCCTTGAGGAATAGGAGAAAGAGCCATTGCCATGACTACAGTCAGATAGAAAAGTGCTGAGACTAAGACAGAAATGTATTCTGAGAAAGTATCTCAGATAAGATTTTCCCTAGTTCCCACAAAGATAAAGGGAGGGAGAGGGGGAGTGCATTCAAAGTAATTACATCATGTACTCTAAGCTTGCAAAAAGTAGTTTTGGCCTACAAGATTTTGGTTTCATACTCTGGTCTACTTTGAATAGGGTGACCAGACGTCCCACATTTGGCGGGACAGGGACGCATTTTCATCATTTTTCCCGCGTCCCGCCCGCTTCTCAAAAAACCCCGCTTTATTTTGGCGCTCGCTGGCTCCCCCGCCCATCAGCTGCCACTAGCTCGCTCGTTATTTCCCCATCTATTTTTAAAAATCTAAGCCAGCCCAGCCTGCCGCTCACTGATTGGCCTGGACTCCAGCCAATCAGTGAGCTGGCTGGGATGGAAAACTTTAAGCACGCACGGGAAGTTTTCCATCCCAGCCAGCTCACTGATTGGTTGGAGTCCGCTTAGCATGCCGCGTGAGTCGCAGGAGTCTCCATTTCATTTTGCGGGCGTTTGCTTTGTTTTGCTGCTTCAGCTTCACTGGTGAGTAACCAGTGGGAATTAGTAACCTGCGCGGGGTTAGTGAAACAGCCGCCGCAGCTCTCCTTCCCTTCCCTGTGTGCAAGAAAGGCGCCCGCTCGCCAGCCCGCCCACCCTTGGACTCCGGGGCAGCACCTACCCAGCGTGGCCGCTGCCGCGCTGGTTCCTTCCCGCCCCTCCCACCCCTCTGCCTCCTCAGACCACCACGCAAGAGCAGCGGAGCGAACGAGCAGCCACAGCCATCGTTGCTTTTAAATGAGGCTCCGTTCGCTGCTCATCCCGCTCCTTCTTCCTCCTCCTCCTCCTCCCCTTCCGCCCTGAGCAGCAGCAGCGGCAGCCGAGCCGGGAAAGGGGCGCTTTGGCAGGGCTTCCACAGCGCTGTGGAAGCCCTGTCAAAGCGCACCTTTCCCGCCTCGGCTGCTGCAGGGACTGCACCGCAACTTTATCTTCCTCCTCCTCCTCCTTCCCTTCCACCCTCAGCAGCAGCAACGGCAGCCGAGCCGGGAAAGGGGCACTTTGGCAGGGCTTCCGCTGCATCCCCAAGGACCGCTGACCTTGCGCCGCTGCTTCTTCTTCTTCCCTGGCCTTCCCAGTTAGCTTGCTTGAAGCTCCGAGGAGGCGGGAGGAGGGTCGCAGGAGTGGAAGTGACGGGAGGTCTCCCCGGCCGGGAAGAGCTGAGAGGCTGCCGGCCCCTTTCGCAGGAAAGTTAACTTTTCTTGGCGAAATCCTGCCCCCCCCCTGCATGGGTGAGTGGTCGGCTGTCCTCTTCCCGTAAGCCGCCTGGAGTTATCTGTGTGTGAGGTGGGCTGCCCTATGCATTTGCGTGTGTGCACTGGAGAGAGAGTGAAAAAGAGAGGGAGAAATAATTATATTAATTAGATAGATTAATCTTTCTCCACCTTGGAGACTTGAAAGTGTGTGGACTTCAACTCCCAGAAAGGGAGTTGGGAGAAAGGGAGAAAGGAGGAGAGAATGAAAGGAAGATGGGGGAAAGAAGAAAGAGGTAAGGAGAGGAGGATGGAAAGGAGAGAAAGAGGGGGAGAGAGGGTAGAAAGGGGAAGAGGAAGAGCAGGAGTAGGAGAAAGGTAAGGGAAGAAGGAAGGGGAAGGAGAGGAGGAAGGAGGAAAGTAGAGAAGGGAGGGAGGGAGAAAGGAAAGGGAAAGGAAAGGAGGATGGGAGGGAGAGAAAAGGAAGGAGAGAGGGTAGGAAGGAAAAGAGGAAGAGCAGGAGCAAAGGAGAGGTAAGGGAAGAAGGAAGGGGAAGGAGAGGAGGAAGGAAGAAAGCAGAGAAGGGAGAGAGGGTGAAAAGAAAGAGGTAAGGAGAGGAGGATGGAAAGGAGAGAAAGAGGAGGAGAGAGGGTAGGAAGGGGATGAGGAAGAGCAGGAGTAGGAGAAAGGTACAGGAAGAAGGAAGGGAAAGGAGAGCAGGAAGGAAGAAAGTAGAGAAGGGAGGAAGGGAGAAAAGAAAGGGAAAATAAGGTGGTGTTATAAGAGGAGGAAGGGATGGTAAACAAAGCAACCCAAACTGTATATTATAACCTATTAAATGAAATAATAAATGTATAAGAATGATAAATGTTAAAACACTTGTAACCAAACGACATGCTATATGTGATGATGGGTTTTTTTCTTTTTGTTTTGTTGTGTTTTTATTGTTGTGGGTATGTGTCATCTATGTAACAAAAAAAAATAAAAAAAATTATTTTAAAAAAAGGTGGAGAAACACTGAGATAGATGATAATGAGATGAGGGAGGGAGAGGGAGAGAGAGAGAGACCATAGCTAGATAGACAGATAGGCAGGCAGATAGACGGATGGATAGAGAGAAAGAGAGAGAGATAGGTAGGCAAGCAGATAGATGGATGGAGAAAGAGAGGGGGAAAGAGGGAGAGGGATACCATAACTAGATAGGCAGGCAGATAGACAGACAGACGGATGGATGGATAGAGAGAGAGAGGATGTATATAATTAAAGTGACCAGACGTCCCTAGCGAGGTTGCAGGCTGGCAGTAACCGCCGCGGCCTAGCACCCCCCCCCCCCCCCGGTCAATGGTGTCCCTCTTTACCAATCTGAAAATCTGGTCACCTTAACTTTGAAGTACTGGCACTTGTCTGGGATATTAAAATCCACAAAATGCATGTTCCACCAATTTACTGCAAACCATTACAAACTCCCATACATACAACTCCAAGTATGGATCCAATATGTACATGACACCATTGTCATTTTTTTAAAGGACCAACTAGAGAAAACACACAAAATTATCAACATTTTCAAAGGAATAAAATTCACAAGGGAAGAAGAAAACAGCATTAAGCTATCTTTATGGATATCCTCATCACAGAAGCAGTAATGGCAGATTAGAAAAGTCCATTTTAAAATTACTCACTCCAACTAAGTGCTCCACTACCAAAATATCAACTCAACTTCCCATAAAAGAAGCTGTGTAAAACACTATTTAGACAAGCACAAACACACTGCAACAACCATGAACATCAGAAAAAAGGAAAAAGATCATTTTATACAATGTCTTCCAACAAAATGGATACCTGTGCAACTTTATCAAACAGCGCCTAAATGCTCAACCTATCATACCACAACCAACACAGGCTGTGAGAAGGATAATACTGCCATATATCAAAAACACATCAGAAATCACTAACAAACTATTGCAATCACATGGTATCATCACAGCACAAAAAACAACTAAAGCCCTCCAAAACATCCTAAGTAAACCAAAAGACTTAGAGCCCCAGAAGGGCAGTTGTCATTTATAATATACAGTGTATATAGGACAAACAAGCAGAAGACTAGCAGAGCACATCCACAGTCAGAAAACATGACAAAAGCTCCTTAATTCACAACACATAGACAGAGTCAACCATAGTTTCAGTTTGGAAATTGTGAGCATCCTAGATCAATTCAAGTCCAAAAACATCAGGGAATTCCTGAAACTTTGCTACTCAGATAAATCAGCTATCAACAGGCACATAGGAATAAATAACATCTATATACCACTCAAAAAAGTCAAAACAGAACTCAAAACACCAGAACATTTCCCACCAACAGCAATCAACACTCATATTAGCAGAAAGAAACATCAACCAACACTAGACCAATGATCAAGAAGTCAACAATAGCCTAATCAAGGAACCACCAAGACCATTCCCACCAAAACTGTCAGGGCAAAACTACTAGTATATAAAAATAAGAATAAACTGCATTCTCTACTAGCACTGATGGTGTTACTTAGTTTGATAAATGTCTGCAAGAGAATCACCAAGTTTAAAAAGCACCAAGGATCTATAGTCAACCCTGAACTACATTCTCTTCTATCCGAACTACAAACCAGGCAGAAGCTTCTAGAATAGGTTCAATGAAGTAAAGATGGTGCCTGCAATCGTGCAACTAGAAAATTTGCTTTTTTCTTACATAGATGGAAATTTTGCTTTTTTTAAATTTCCTGCCCCACTCTTATACTCCTGCACTCTGGCTGCAAATATCAGAGAATTCATTGAAGATTATATCAGTGTTAGGCTGCAGAAGGTGAACTCACTTAGGGCAATCTAGGATGTCCCGAAAGTGTAGATAGAAATAGGCAATGATATAGATAGGCTGAAAAATAAAAGGCACACATATGCTTGTTCTCATCTTATTTCCTCCCAGAGTTTTTGTGCAGAAATTATCTGCTGGCTGAACTTCTTGGAAAAGTAGGAAACTATAATAATAATTGCTAATATAAAATACCAAGAATGGATTAGAACTTGGATCCTCCATGCAGATGATAAAGGAAATGCTGACCATTAAACAATGTTAAATTAGCTCCTTAAAAAAAAAAAGAATTATTTACAGTTGTTTATTGAAAGAAAGCAATTGTGATCTTATTAGCAACATCTACTAATAATATTGGAGGGCAAACTATGATCAGACTTCCCTTCATTCAGACTAACCAGGAGAAATCCTTAATTTTGGATTTTCAACTGCCTCAGCGTAAAAAATCACTTCCGATCCCTATCCTGTTCTTTAGGACCTCCAACCACCAGAGGGAGATGTGCGTTATAAGAATAAAACACACATCTGTTGTACAGAACCAGAGGGAAAAGCTCTTTATTTCAGATTGGCATAAAGCCAAGTTTCACTCAGTGCTTTATGGCCCTTCATCAGATGTGCTTTACTAGGCAAGGGACTGAAAACTCTCCACAGGAAGGAGGATCTAGATGGTTGCTCTGATATGCACTAAGGAATGAACTGACTGTCTTTATAACAGGCAAACACAGTCTTCAGTTCTGCAGCAAACAGATTTGATCAGAAACCAGCTTGGAGTGTGCTGTTACGAGAGGCAGTCTGAACAAAAGATCTTGGATCTTCACTTTTTGAGGGCCGAGCATCAGGGACTATGGCTTAGTTCCGATGATACTCAAATCTATTTTTTTTTAATCACACTTTTCAAATAAACATATAAAGTGTTACAGTTCATCTTTGTTTTTACTAATTTGTAGTATTACATAGAAACTCAATAGCTACATTGAAACAGATTTCATTTTACTGTACACTGACCCTTTGATGAAAATGGAAGTATCAGAAATGCAAGAAATGAATAAATTAAATAAATCAAATATAAAGAGGGGTTTTCCCCCCAGTTCTACCACCCAGTCCCCAAATAATAATCTGTTGACAAGTTGTTCAATGATCATCCGAATCCCCTTTCTCAGTGATTCTTGTGACTCCAAGAATACAAGAAACAAGAAACATATACTTGCCTTTGTATGGCAAGCTAAAGATCAAACTAATCCCCCAGTTCAGTATAAAAATGGTTGATACAACATAAGAACCAGTTTAGTCTAGTGGTTAAGGTACAGGTTAGAAAACTGGAGACCATGAGTTCAAGTCCTGCCTTATCATGAAAAGCAGCTGGGTAACTACGAGCTAGTCACTGTCTCTCTGTCCAACTCATCTCGTGGGGTTGTTGTTGTGGGGAAAATAGAAGGAAGAAGGTGAGTTGGAAGATGTTGACCATCTTGAATTATTTGTAAAATTAACAGATAAGAGTATCCTAAATCTGTTTAGCCCAAGTTCATCGTGGAAGTAACTTTGGTGGAGTTTGCTTACGCGCCTTGGAGTCAATGGCAACTGCTTGGACAAGCCTCTAGTTTTCTTAGCAAGATTTTTTCAAAGTGGTTTGTCACTGCATACTTCTTAGGGTTATGAGAGAGTGACTGGTAATCGGACTACAGTGACTAATGTCTCAGTTTCTAATTTAATGCTTTACACAAACTGATTTACCTTCATGACTATCGTACATCAAATTGGAAAAAAAATGTGTGGGTGTTGAGCTGGAACTGAACAGCACACAGGAAGAGGGCCTTTGAACTTTAGCTTGTTTAGTGCAGATCATTGTTTCCAATTCAGCATATGCTATTTCTGATGAAAGACAACTTTCTTTTCTCGGGGCAAATTTTGCCCTCCATGTAAGTTTTTTCATTTTTATTTTTACAACAAATTATTTAAATTTGTGCCAACCCTGCCACATATTTCTTGTGACAAGTTGTATGTCTATGTAACACCATAGAACGCAATCTCCATCACATTGATTGTGTGTCAAGTCATTGTTTATTTATTATACAAATTTACAGACTGTATCTTCCCACATTCCCCCTGGATAAATTAAAAATATATAAAAATTGAAAAACCCATAAAGTATTTTAAAAACATCTAAATCCTAAAAATGTAGGTGGAAAAATACGTTTTGAAGCTCGTCCAGAACTATTTTAATGAAGAAATAAGTTTCTTCATTAATCTAGTTCAATCTAGTTTCTTTCACAATACTGGTCCCACTACAGAAAAAAACCAGTGTTGAATTTTATTACTAAAGCTAACTCTGGAACTTGAAAAAGGTATTGTATTCAGTTTAGGCAGAAAGCTTCTTACCTTTATGGAATAGAGCAGCGAGTTGGGCATAAATGAGGCTGTGGTTTAAAATAAGCATTTGAATTCACTTCAGAAAGAATGCCCACATTCCTTCTACAGAAGATATTTCTTATCTGACTATTCTCTGACTGTAACTCTCCCTCCCACACCCGTCTCCCATAGTCATTACCATATACCATTAGAGAGGGCAAAGTTGGCTTAGTAAATGGCATATGTAATGGAACTGGTGTACATCAACAAGTTGTCATGACTATGTATGGAACTAGAAAACACCACCACCAGGTTGGCACTTGATGGTACACTGACAGTCTAGCTACCTGGCATTGTCCCTTTATAATGATCTGTGAGAATATCCTTGAGAGACAGAAGGAAGAGGAGCTGCAGACAAGCCAATGGTCAGGGGTAAGAGGCAGTTTAGTCCACAAAAGCAATGTGGCAGACATCTCAGGAGAGAGCCTCCCTAGTTTCTGGGACTATAAAGGTGATGGGGGAAAATTGGTGGATCTGTAAAACACAGAAGGGCCATGAGTGCTGGATGAAGTTATTCCAGGAAAATCTCTTCCAAGCCCCCAATCTTATGCAGCTCCTTGATTCATGGAGGAACTGAGAGAAGTGAAATGACTGAAATGATACCTCTAACCAAAAAAAAAAGAAAAAAAACGAGAAGGGATGTGACTAAGCATTTATAAGAGTGCATGTTCAAGTTGATATAATGGCGAATGAATAATCTGAAAAGCACAAAGCATGCAAATGTAATTGTGTCCATTAGGACACAATCAGGATGCTGTTTTGCAATCCTTTTTGTACTTTATTTAGAGTAGGTTTGACATAAAGCTGGCCAAGATTGTGAAATAACTTTAGGATATTTTTCAGCTTTTAAAAGTTAATGATATAAATATCTCCATCTACCAATGTTGGTATTAACATTCTAAAATATTTTGTTTGAATACCCGATGACACTACATGTAACAAACTCTCATACTGAGATTGACACTATTTAATCCAGCACTAGTCAGTATCAAAGTAGGTATCAGAATGAATTGATACCTGGTTATCCAGAAAGTACTCTTTTACAATACAAATAAGATTAACATACATCTGATAATTCCATCTGTCTTGTCATTAACATTCTCTGTGAATAAGGTTCATATTCAGCCTCGGTCACAAAACTTACTGGATAAAATAAAATAAAAATAAAACTGATAAATTTTCAAAAACAGTGGAAAAAAACATTTCCACTCCCAAAAACATTCACCTATTGATCTTAAATTAGCCATCCTTGAGCAAAGGAATTTAAAAGAAAAATCCAATATGAAGTTACAAAATTGCAGTTTATCAAGATCTTTAGCTCCTGGATAAATTTTTAATTCCACTACATATATTAATTAGCATACAAATGCCAGAATATCTGTGTTGTCATTAGTATAGCTCTTTAAATAAGGTTCGTATTCAGTCGTACTCACAAAGCTCGCTGGGTAAAGTCAGGCCAGAGGGACAACGTGGGGATAACAATTAAGGTGTAGGTTTGGCACCAGGGGCAGTCAGATTAAAATCTACTTTCAATCATGGAAGCTCACTGAGTGACTTTAGACCAGTGATCCACAACCCCCGGTCCGCGGACCGGTGCCGGGCCGCGGAGTACCTGGCACTGGGCCGCGCAGCGGCCGGGGGCCATGCAACGGCCGACTTCACTCATGCAGTGCTGTCGCCGGAGGGGGGGAGCTGCGCGGAAGCACAGGAGCAAGTGAGGCGAGGAGGAAGAATCCCCCGCTACTACACCACCTCCGCCCCCTCCCCGAGTCAGCCGTCCCCTCAGTGAACGCCTCTGCCTCTTTCTCCTTTCTCGCCTCAGTCGGCTCGCCTGGAAGTGAGGCGAGGAGGGGGCGGACCATGCGTTGGAAGCGGAGCCCTTGGAGGCTGCTCTCTTCTTTTTCCCGCCCGGCCTTGGCTTGTGAGAAGGAACGGCGGGAGAGGTAGAGAGAGAGAGAGAGAACGTCGGGCAGCCGAGGGCGGGGGGGGTCTTTTGAGGGGAGATGGGGGGTGCGCGATTTTGGCGCCAGATTCAGGCCGCCGCTGCCGCTATTGCAGCGCACGGTGGAAAAACGGCGGTCTTGCCCACCCCTTCCCTGCCTCCCGCCCGCTCCAGTTGTGGGTGGGGGCTCGGTGCCTGAAGTCTCTTGCCTCTCTTCCAAAATTTCGCCAACGGGCATCGGTGAAGCGCGCTCTTTCTCTTCCTCACAAAACACATTTCCTTTCCCCCCACGCGTAGTTATTGGCGATATGCACTCTTGGAGGCTGCGCTCCCGGGTCGTGTTTCCTTTTTGCAGCCCATGAGAATGCCTGGTTCTGAGCCTCAAAAAACGAGAGTTCTCTTAAGGCTGCAAAAAAGGAATATACTTTGGTCCTTGAAGCGCTTTTCCTGTTATTTGGACATTATATATATATACGTACGTACGTACGTACGGTATGTATATATGCATGTATGTATATATATGTGTATATATGTGTGTATATATATATATATATATATATATATATATATATATATATATATATATATATATATATATATATATATGTCTGTAGTCCATAATATAGTGATGATTTTAAAAAAAATTAGTTGAGCACATGGAATCTTTTTTCTTTTAGTATATTTTGGAGGTGGGGGCCCACTTTGTTATTTAAGATAGTATCTCCTTTTATATATCGTAGTGAAGATACCTAATACTCCCACCCCCTATTTCCCCCACCACAACCTTGTGAGGTGGGGGGGCTTAGATAGAGTGAATGGGCTTAATACTGTATTCTTTTTACATTGCTATCCTCTGGCTTATTTAATTTTGCCCTTGCTCTTTTTATCTTTGACCTTGATTAATTCAGCTGTTTATTCCTTAAAATCTACATACAAAATGGAAGGTGGGATATGATTCAGGTGTTGAATTGGGAAGGTGGATTTAAAAAGTATGTTTGTATTCCCCCATTTTCGCCCCCCCACCCCTGCACGCGCTCAGCGGGCCACGGTAAAATTATCAAAGGCTGACTGGTCCGCGGCGATAAAAAGGTTGGGGACCACTGCTTTAGACCACTCATGCTTCTCAGTCCAACCTGTCTTATAGGGTTGTGGTTGTGGAGAAAAAGAAATAGAGAACACTACATATTCTGCCCTAAACTGGTATCCACTCAATTCTGTCCCTTGGAATTACCATTACCATCATTTACATTATCATAGTTCTTCTTATTCTTCCAAAGCAGACTCTACTCCAGTGCCAAGTGCCGAAAAGGTTGTGCGGAAATGTCGCATGCATGCTTGTCGGGGCTGCGCTCTGGAAAAGCCAAAATTCTGGATTCTAGCATGCAGGCACAGCCGACAATCAGCTGGCCAGTGCACATGTATAGTCCGGTTTTCAGCACTGCCACGCGCGTGAAGGATCACGCTCTGGAAAAGCTGAACTTCCAGGTTCTGGAGCACATGCACACCTAACAATCAACTGGCTGGCACACATGCCCACACTGATTTTCAGCACTGCCACGCCTGTGAAGGACAGCTGATCATCGTGCATGGCTGGGTGACATGTCTTGACTTGCTACTTTGGGCAGGCATGCCATTGGTTCGCCATCTCAGCTCTACTCTATTTTAAAGAATGAACCCAGTAGATATCAATGCTTATTTGTCTGTCACTTCTCTATCCAACCTGTATCTTTGCAGGTTGCCTAATTCTGTCCTTTTATCCCACATGTGACTGAAGATTAATGCTAATCTTGGTAATTTCCACTGTTAATTAATATTATTAGATTAATTTTATTAACACTGTTGTGTTTTATGCTAACTTTTAAATAATAATTTTATGTGTATGAGTTTCTACACAGCACTTTTTAGATTAAAGGCCATAATAAAGATTTTGAGGAGTTGTATCTGAAATCTATGGTTACTAGTACAGCTAGTGTTGCAGAGATGTTAAGAAAGCATATCATTGCTTACCTATAACTTCTCATGCCACTGAATTCTGGACTAGTTGAAGCTTCTAAATGGTTTTTAAGAGCAACCCTTTGAACAACACATTGCAATAGTCCCAAACGCAAGGTGATGAAGACAAAATTAATTGTGAAAAGAGCCTTCAATTTAGGAATGAATACAATTAGTGCCTGAAATGAATGTTCCTGGTCACAAATGCCACTTCCTCTTTGATCAAGTCCAGGAAGAGTCCCAAACTGCTATAATGAGCAAAAGGAATAACTCTCAGGAACTGAAGGAAAATATGCAATCAAAAGTATAGTCAGATAAAAAATAATAATTTGAGAAAGTATCTCAGACATGACCATTCTAACTGTCATGAAGATAAAGGGAGCGGGAGTTAGATTCTATTACTGTTACCTTATAATAAAAGTAGTATTAATATTTGTATTTTGGTATCCTAGACCAGACTACCTTGAAGGGCTGACAATTGCACACCGGTGCAACCACATTCAGAAAAAAAAGGTCGACCATCGCAAGTCTGGATGATCCTGGCATCTCAACTCTCCCCCATCTTGCCAAGATTGAGCTTAAATTCTCTCCTCTCTACCTACCTACCTACTCCAATTGTCTCTAAGCAATGAGACAAAACTTAGGCTGCATAACTTAGTCAGACAGGAATCAAGATACAGTTATTATAACCTATATCAATAAAATAGTATTCTAATATTTCTTGCTGCTCCCGTTTCCTGATCTGATCTACTCAAAGGGCTGACCTTTATAGAGGTTCCCCATGCTATGCATGACTTCATCCAGCAGCTTCATGTAGATATAATGTAGGAGCTTTGAACTCATTTTTCTCTCTTCCGTCAACACCAACTGGAATGATCCCAAAGAAAAGTAAATCACGCCAAAACTGTGCCTCCCATTTCAATCCTAGTAGATAGATCAAGATATCAAAGCCCATGAAGAAATCCAGAATGATTATACCACCTCTGGCCTTGGAGGATTTGTAATATGTTCTTAGACTGGTGTTAGTTCACTCTAGAAATCCAGTTCTAATTGATCCTGTGAGATAAACATTTTAAATCTTAATCTTTGGTATCTAACTGGGCTTTGGAGGATGAGTATAGGAACTAATGTCCTCACGGGTAATTTTGTTTCCCAAGTCTTGATCATTTTTATTTTGTTTGACTAATTTCTATCTGTTATACCTAAAAACTAAAAATTGAAGATAAAATACAGAAATTGGAATTTTCATAACAAAGTACTGCCCTCATTGGGACAAGAAGAGAGACAAGACTATTCTTAAGCAAAGAATCCTTAGCATGGAATTGCAAACTGAATATGACAAAATATCAGAAGATATAAAATTAGGTTATAACCCAATTTTAGATTAGAAGTTCTATTTCAAATTAGCCAAATATATTTTAACCAGCTTAGCTAATAAATTTTGTAGGTTTTTAATGCTACTGCATTTTGACATCTTGCTATATTATATTAGAAATAAATTTCAAAACATTTCCTGTGGAAAAAGGAATTAGTCCTTTTGCTCTGTGGATATTGAATCATTGGCCTATATGTCATTCTCCTATAACCTCTACAGACATCTCAATAGACCATTCTCTGGACACTCCAAATGAACTTTATGTAAAAAAAATCTGGCAGATAAAAAGTAAAAATAACACACAACCTATTGCAAAATTTACATTTGCAACCTGTAGAACATATGTGTTATTAATGACCAATTAATTCTAGGCTGATTTTTTGGAGGGTATAGTTTCCTGGGTACTGCATAAAGCACTACAGTGTTATAGCATTTTCATGGCCTTTTATTATATAGTCTTTCCCCCTCTTTTTCTTTTATTTCCTTTTAATCTTATTTTATTGTATTTAAACTACTTGTCTAAATATGTATGTTGGATTTGTGAACTATAATATAGTAATTAAACTGAACTTTCCTTTCCCCAAGCTGCCTTAGTTTTTTTAATCATGTTCCCTTGATATCGCTAAAAATTAAAAACATGCCCTCTAGATTGCAAAATTTTCACAAGATTCTGTTTTAACCTCATGTTATTCAATAGTTATGTTTATACTCCATAATAACCTACCATTCTCCAATCCCATGGCATCCACATATAGTCTTTAATTCCCAGTAATCTCACCAGAGGCCACAGTACCTGGGGAATATTGGGAGGTGAAATCCACACATCTAGAAGAGATTCAGACTGAAGAAAAAAGAACCATCTTTGTTGAATGTATCCATAAGGATGAATTAATCCAATTAATCACATTTTAACTTTGCATGTTGTACAAATATAGTTTTAAATATTTAAATATTAGCTTACATATATATAATCATTGAAGAGACCAATATATCACCATTATATAAATCATACATAATTCAGTTTCTACTTATTCTGAGCAGGATATCAGGACACTATGAGTTTCAGGCCCACTTTATGAAAAGCTGGTTGGGTGACTTTGAGCCAATCACTTTCTCTGAGCTCAACTCACAGGGTTGTTGCGAGTAAATCAGGAGGAGAAAGGAGTATTAGGTATGCTCACTGTCAGAGTTATTTATAAAAAATAAGAATGTTCTGATAATTGCTTGGAAATGGTAGAATGTATACTACTAATTCTTGTTCAATGGAATTAATCTGAGAATCAAGACTCAACCTTCATTGTCTATACTTCCCTTTGAAAACATCAGTTGGGTACATTTCTAGACCAGAACTTAAACATGGATGTTCAATCTTAATAAAGACAAGGGTTTTAATTCAATTGCCTCCAACAACATTAGATGCAACTAAAGTGCCTCAGACTTTAGCTTGATCGCATATGAATTCTTAGAATGTGCTGCTCACAAAGTCACCAAGAATATAATTTTTGTAATTTACCAAGATCTACTAATTCAGCCTTCCATCACCCCCATGTGTGGCTTCCATTTCTGTAGAAATATAATTCCCAATATCCCAATACTAAGAATGAATAATTGTATCAAATACTATTAAAGTATTAGATACTATTAAAATGTGAAAACATTGACTATGAAATGTAATTCATTGTTCCATCAGAGCCAAGTGAAGCTTCTATCAAATATCCTCCATGCATAAAAGAAACTATTCACAATATATTGTTACAATGTAATTCAACAGATATAATAAAATCCAGTATATTAACTTTTTACAGTACACCTACAAACTAATTTTAGTTCATCAGTAAGTTCCCATATACGAACGAACCAGAAAAAACATGCTCTAGTTATTTTTATACTACAGAAAAATTCAGATCAATAGATTGCTCAAATCATCATGTGTATTCATGAACAATCTAAAATTGCACATCATGTATGTATGTATTTCATGGAGTCTTCTTAATCAAAAGCCAGATATGGATCACTGCAGATTCTCTGTTTAAAGAATTTTGCATTTCGCAGTGTCCCCATAGTAGAATAACGTCATAAAATTTATAGAGTGGATAACTGCAAATGAAGACTCAAAATGATGATCAAATAACAACTTGCAACTACATCCATATGTTGTACTAGGACAATCAACTATTTTTTTTAATCTGCTGCTGAGGCCCAAATACCTGGATATTAGGAAGAATTAGGAATCATGCTTATGGCAAGTGGTTCAAAAAGGAAGCATAAAGATATGGTTTATCAACATAAATAAAAAAATCCTTTTGTAAATACCCATGCTTAAATCTATGGGTTTTTTCTACTAGATATCACTCTAAATAACCAAACCATAATTTTATGATTCTTCTTGTAACCGGATATAGCTTTATGTCAGAAATTACTAATTTCTACATTATGCTCTGCATTATAGAATTGTCAAAAATAAACAGATAGTTTGGTTGTCCAGATATGATCTGTGATTTTTCTGAATTTTGAATTAGAGCAGTATAATTATATTGAAAGTTAACAAGGATATGTTCTTGGGATAGGTATTTTGGTATTGTGACAGCTTCAAAAAGTGCTGTCATCTATCAATATGGACAGTGGTTTCAGACAAGTGTCATATAGAATTGTGAAGATCTATGTGTATTTGGACATAATTTTCCAGCACAGGAACACAAAATATCAATGAAAACAGAAGCAACCAGTTATTTTTGCTGACTTTTGGACTGTTTAAAAACCATTAAAATCCACGAGGATTCATATTTTAGATCTTTATTTGTGACACAGGTTTGCAAAACAACACTAGATCTGGAATTGTGTTCTTTGTCTATGGAATCACATATGACCTGTAATTTGTTGGTAGTATCCAGTATTGCAAAAGAAAGTACCCTTTCTTTTGCAACAGGTAACTGCCTCCCTGCAAAATATCAGTAGGCAAAATATAATCTGCTACTGGTAAGATTATTTTTCCTATTGCAGTTTCTACTTTATAATGGATTTGCTATTTAATTTTATTCTACAAATTTTAAAAAATGCTTTAATGTATGTTTTAATTGTTTCAAATGTTATTTTAATTTTTATTGTAAGCTACTTTAAGATTTTTTTTTAAATTGGGATATACACACATTCACACAGATATACACATGACACACACAGATGTCCAGTCCGAAACTGCTATAGTACTATTAAGGAGACAGATGTGAACTGTGGTTGACATCACTAGCAAATGTCTTCGAGTGTATCAATGTAAACACCATGTAAAATTAAGAAAATCCATTTATAATTTCATAGATGTAATTCTTCCTTTTTCTTCTTCATATATGGAATAAATAAACATTTTATATATCTTTCTACTAAATACAGTGATATTTAATTCTTGCAAGTAAATATCCACATAACTACAAACCCAAAATATAAAAATATTTAAAATTTCTCAAATTTCAGTTCCAACAATTGTAGAAAGCCAAAAAAGAAAATATATACAATTCTCACTACAGAGGAAGAAATTCTTCCCACAAAATTGTTTGAAATCCAAAATGGTGTTCTAAATGCATGTAAGATCTATAATGTGGATGATAGTGAATAATAGCTTTACTTCATGATTTTCTTTCATTTCACTCATAAACATGATTCATATATTTTGGTGCTGTAGGATTCCCTTCCCCCTCAGCACATACCCCCACATACATACTCAAATGTCCTCTATATGGTGGAGAGGAAGGAGAGCAGGGCCTGGAGAATTATTTTCCATTTCTTTCTACTGGCAAAGCACAAAGGGAAAATAAACCAACATACGCTCGTTCATCTTTGCTTGTTTGTATGTAGAGGCAACGTATTCACTATTTTTAGCTTATCTCCCAATCCTCGGTCACCTCCCCCTCCCATCCCTCATAATTTCTAATTGCATTTTGGCAGGTCTATAAAAGTCGCGTTTGCGTATTAGAATCGGCTTTAATTTGACAGGCAACTCCAGAAGAAGGTGATTGGCTCTATAGCAGATGACGCCCTTAACAACAAGGTGGAGCTGGAAAAAATGGATTTAAAAAAAGAAAGAGAGAGAGAGAGAGAGAGAACGAGCGAAAAGCGTGTGGGGGAGGAGAAGCTCGGCTTTTGACTAAAATCTACACGAATGTCATGTTCACGCCATGATTTAGAATCCAATCCCAAACCAATTGTCAATAAAATCCGACGGGACACAAAGAGTTACAGCCTTCCCTTCCCGCCCCCGTTGTTTATAAGGCAAAGTGGGACCTTTAAAAAAAAAAAAGCTCACTTCTTGCCAAAAAAATGTCTGCCCTCAGAAATAATTTGATGGCGTTGCAGCAACTAGCGCTCTCCGGGTTGTAATTTTGAAATTCTCCCCACCCTGGTTCTTTCGATACGATCGTTTGAAAGGGAGATGAAGAAAGGGGAGGTCACAGGAGGAATTAAAATCGAGTGCGTGTGATTTGTGCTCGTTTTACAAACGCCAAACGAAGAGGATTTGTGGCAAATGTAAGCGTTTTCTCCCCTCCTCTCTCTTTTCCTTTCCCCTCCTCCCTCTCGTCGTTTGACTACAGTGTTGCAAAAGCAAAGAGCAATAAAAACACATACACATACACACTCCAGAATCGTGAAAGATAGACCCACAACCTGGTGAGATCAAACAGAGAAAGCGAGAACGAAGCCCTGGAAACATGTTTCCTTTTTATCAATCCCATCTAGGGAGCAGATGGGAAAAATGGGGACTCGTGAAGAAGGGCTGTGAGGTTGCCTAAGGATCCGAGAGCCGAAGAGACCGGCTGATTGGAAGAAAAAAGCAGAGAGATGGAGGCGGGGGAAGTGCGAGCTCTCTGCGGGGACTGGAGCGAGTCCACGCCCGGGGCCAGCGCTGCAGAGCTGGCGTGCATTCAACCAACGCTTCCCAGCTAAAGCAAGCCCAGGAAAGAAGAGGGGGGAAAAGGGGGAGCTTTTCTCCAAAGTCCTTCCGATCTGCAGGTAGGTTGCAGACGTAGAAGGGGACTAAAAATCTTCCCTCAGATCGACTCCAGGATGGAGCCCCCGTTGCAAAGAAGGGCGGGTGGGCAAGGACGGATCAGGGGGAGGGGGGGAAGGCACGATCCGAGGCGCCGCTGCCTACAGCCGGGGCTGGCTTTGCGGCAGTACGAGCGCATGTGGAGCTCGCCATTAGCCCGACGTTGTACTCCACCATCTGGGGCTGGAGGGAGGCGCTTTTGTTACCTCCTCGGCTCCGGCGGTGAAGCAGCGCAGCCAGGCTGGGAGGCAGCGGCGGCACCACTACCACCACCACAATCAACACCCGTTGCTGCTTTTTCCGCCCAGCATCTCAATTTCCTCGGTAAGGTTAAAAAAGCAAGGGTTCAATCGATTTTTTCGGGACGCATATATTAAAAGAACGAAATAAAATTTCGAATTTTAATATTCCCTTTTTTCAAGCACATTTTAGAGAGTTCGGGTATATTAATGCTCCCGAACCTATCAACTGATGCTTTAAACTAGCATGTATATATATATTTGCAAACGCATTTGGGGTTGCATTTTCTCCAAGGAATCCGAACGGAGCCTTGGCAGAGGCAATCGAATCGGGGCCCTTTCCTGCCTTCCGGGCGCCTTCTAGATAGGCCGCGCCGCGGCATTCGACCATAGAAGGGCGAGATCGGAAGGCGGTGGCTGCCCGAGTCGCCGTTGAGTCGCGGCGGAGGTAGATGGAAACACTAGGCGGTGCAGGCTGTGGCGCAGAGATCCGATCTCTTTTTCTGCTCCAGCCTGAGCTGCTTTTAGAAACGAAAGGGCGCTGCCAGACGTGAAGGGTAAGAAGCGGTGGAAACAAGCCGTCGTCTTGTAAGCTTTTCCCCCGTCGCCTGCACCGTGAAAGAAACCAAATGCGCGGACGAAAAATCTTTTTTTTCCCGCCTTCCCACAATTGGTGCACAATTGGCTTTATAAATTACGTACAAAACATTTCGCCTCAGTTTTACGGAATCTGCCGCGGTGGGTTCCTATTGCTTTCCCTCGCTTCTACCGCGTTGAGCGGTCTTCGCGAGTTCGGGGGCCTTTTCGACCGTCGACCGGTTGGAGCCAGCGCACTCCGCCATCCGAAAGGGTGGTTCCATGCAGGCGAACAGCTCGGCGTCCCTCCCCTGCTCTCGCCTGCAAGCTTTTTCGGGGGGCCCCCGTTACGGTTGGGTGTGGAGAATCGGGTTAACGGGGTTTGACTCGCCGACTTCCCCTGCGCCCTAGGCGCACAGGGGGAGGCGCTCCCCGGGGGTCTGGGCGCTGGTAGAGGGAAAGGAGGAGGCGGTAGCGGCAGTAGCTGCCGCAGCCAGGACGTGCTGCCCTCCCTCGGCTCTGCCTGGACGCCCCCAGCCGGGCATTCATTTCTCCCTCCCGCCAGCCAGCCATCCCCGCCCCCCTTCCACCAGCGGCTCCGATGGGGCTGCTGCTGCAGCGGCTCTCCGGCTCCTGCTCCTCCCCACTCGCGACTGCCGCCGCCACAACGAGGCGGGCTTGTCTCATCCTTATTAACCGCCTCGGCGAGGTTGCACCGACGGAGAGAAGAGAGACGCGGAACTCGCTTGCTGCTCCCCTTTCCTCTGCAACACGCTGGGCACTGTTAGGCTCCCGGCCGACGAAGCGGGATCCGCTGCTTCGCGCTCTGGTACAGGGGTTTGGGGGGAACCGAAGTTCTTTAGTGGCCGGGGAAACCTTTCACCGTCCGTCCGTCCGATCGACGGAGAACAAAGCGGGAGCTCGCCTTCCCCGCTAGATTGTCCGGAGGGGGATAAACGAACGATTTACTGTATCGAAAGCTGCCTTCTTTAGGGATCGTGGCTTGGGCTGGGATGCGAGTCTTATTTATTGAGATAAAGGAAGGGATCTTCTAATGAAGGGAAATTCTGGACTTGGGAAACAAGCTGGTTTCCTTAGAATTGTTTTCGAAGGGAGGATTCCGCGGGGAACGGAGGGTGATCTCTGTTAACGCAGTTGTGTGTATGTGTAGATCTTGAATAAATCCCGTAGAAATCCAGTAGAACGAATCAGAAGGGAGCGAAATCCTGCGGAAGGAGGGAAAAGATCCTGGAATCCGTCGATCTCAAATGTTTCCCCTCCCTGGAAGGACGACTGAAGTTGGCGAGGAACGCTGGCAATGTCGAGAGTCGACGGGGGCGAGATCGTAGCGAAACACTGACTTTCTCGTCTTCGAGAGTCAAGGCGGGGAGGAACGAAGGAACGGGGCCAGGAGGCTGGAACCCGAACTGGGGTTGAAAAAAAAACGGGTGGGAGCGAAATCAGGCAAGCGAGGTGGCGGCGGCGGCTAGATTTCCCCTTCGGTGGCGCCCGCAGGGCGTGCGGAGAGGAAGGAGGCGGGGGGGAAGGAGGCGAAGCAGAAGCAGCTGCACCACCAGTTCCGTCGGTTCGGCTCGGCTCTCCCGCCTGCCTGGAGACAGGCGAAGAGGGGGAGGGTGGTAAGCAGCAGCTGCGCTTCTGCTGCTGCAGGAAGGCGGCGACGGAGATTGGCTGTCGATGGTGCGGCCTCTGAAGAACTGGTGGAAGGGGAGGGAGAGAAGAAAGGTCCGCAAATCCCTCCCCTTTGCCTGGCCTGCCTCCTCTCCACCCCTCCCACCCGATTCGCCTTTACTCCGCCCACCCTGTGGCTGCGTGCTGCATTCTCTTAAAGAATATCCGCTCGGTGGTCCCAAGAAAATCTGCGCGTTCTCATTTTCGCCCAGAGACCCGGTCCGGTCCGGTCCTTAACTACTACTACTACCTTCTTCATTAATGCTGGCTGGCATTTCACTCGTAATAATTCTGCTTTGATACCAAGGCTCTCAGTCGCTTTTTTCTTTTCAATTGTGATTCTCATTGTTACTTATATGAATTTTTAAAATTAATTTTATTATTTCTTCTATGCCTATAGATTGAATCTGTATTTTAGTCTTCTCCAGAAGTCTTTCTATTCTTCCCTGATTTTAACACTGAGGCGGATTCGGCTTAAATGTTCCAGTGATATCTCTGGTTACTACATTAGAACTAAGTTAGCGGGCCAATTTCCCTTGAGTTCCGTCCCTCCCTCCCTCCCTTTCTTTACTGTAATCTGCCAACTCTTCTCCACTTCTGGTTTAGTTTAGTTCTTTAACAGAAAAATGGATTGTGCTTGAAGTAGTTTTCCTCACCTGCATCATTAGGTTTTTTTCCCCAAACCCCATTTCCTTTGCTCCTTAGAATTTATTTAACTTGAATTCGCCCTTATAGCTAGTGCAGTTTCATATTCTATTACAATATACTTAAGAGAGAATTCTAGACTTTTCATCTTAGGCCATTAGTAATTTCTTCAACTTCATAGAAAACTTTTCAGCCCTACATTTTGGGTACTTTGTCTTCTCTTTCAGCTCCCATTTGCTCTTGAATGTATGAATAGCTCACAGGTTCCAGGTTTAAGAATAGTTTAATTCTTGCATTAATTTCCAGGAGTTACTAACCCAAACTCCATGTTTGTGATGTTGGCTTTTTGTGAAGGTAGCTTGGTAAGCAGGGTTCCTTATTCCAGTTTGTCTTTTTCAGGGTGAAAATTGATTTGAAGGGGGAAAACAGGGAGCTGGAAGGGGGAGACCCGGGAGGTGTCACCCTTGGGTCTGAGAGGTGGAGGATGAACGGAGAAGCAGATAGTCCAACCAATTTAGAAATGACGGCCCCGAAAAATCAAGGTGAGAAGGAATGCTCCTGGAAAAACTAACATTGCTGTAGAAAATTATGCAGAGTCATGCTCCCAGCTGCTACTTCTTGAGTATTCTACTTTACTGATTTTTAAATAAATATTACTTACTTATATTTAAATAAATATTACTGATATTTAAATAAATATTACTTACTGATATTTAAATAAATGTTACTGATATTTAAAGATGTTAACTACTTTCATTAAAAATAATCTCAGCTGAATACTGTTGCTAATAGATAACACATGTGGGGAAAAAACTTTAAAAATGTATGTATCTCGAGATATTTGCTACAATCACACAAACAAGGTGTAACACTATTTTGCTGGCTTTAACAGCAACTTCATCTCATTGGCCATTCTATTCTTGTCTGCATTTAAAAAACATAGTGACTCTGATCATGGTTAACCATGAATACATCTAAAAGCTGCCTTGCAAATTGTGCAGCTGGAGATACCCATTTGGTTATTCTAAAATTTCTTATCTGAATGTGGTATGATTTTTTAAAAAAAAAAATGGTTCCCCCCCCCCCCCTTTACGAGACTACATTTTGGACACTAAACAACCAGTCTGCATTTATGACCATATGTTGTATTCCACAGTCATGTGACCATGATTTAGGTTTTTGCTAGAAAATGATGTTTATTTTGAGCAAAAAAAAATCCCTAGTGAACAATGGATTCACTTAATGCCCATGGCCTTCACTTAACAACTGCTCCCCCAATAAATGTGGTAAAAATAAGTTCTGGTCATGCTAATCACAATTTAACAACCATAATTGCCAGGCTTGATGCTTCTCTGCTGCCTGTAATATAAAAAGAAAACTAATGCTAACTACTGTTTTTTAAAAAACTTTTAAAATATGAAATGTAGTAAAACTTCCCAGAATTCCAAAGGTTATGCTGACTTTGAAGGGTACTAGGTTGCTATGCCAGGACGTTTGAAGAGCACTAATTTGGAAATAGCTCCTCAGGAACATATATTAAATTCATGCATAATATGTTTTTCCCCTTTTTTGCTTTTCCTCCAGACCGTTGGACCCAGGAAGACATGTTGACCCTCTTGGAGTGCATGAAAAATAATCTGCCCTCCAATGACGGCAGCAAATTCAAAACCACAGAATCCCATTTGGATTGGGATAAAGTGGCCTTCAAAGACTTCTCTGGTGATATGTGCAAGATTAAATGGATTGAGATCTCCAATGAGGTAATCTTTTGCTTTCTGAGCTCAATTTCTGACCTGAAATGATGCTTTACATATAATGATTTGCCTTACAAATATGCTGTATTGGTTAATTTAATTTGATCAAGTAACAGTTCCAGTGTGAGGGCAAGAATTACCTTGTGGTAAGACGAGCAGCAAATAAATTTTATAAATGGCAAAAGTTTTCAGTGCTGTTTGCCTATAGAGGCTGCCCCATTTATGTCTCAGGAGCTGCTCTTTCAATAACTTTTATATTCTTGAACCACTAAAACTTTCTCTTCTTTCTCTCCTCCAATCAAGGCATATTCTTCTGTCTTTATTTGACCCATGTGAGCCTTCTTATTGCTTTTGACTGCTTTACTGTATCCATGCTACAATTCTAAACTGAATTGCCTGGGGATAAGGCTGAGGCTTGCTGTTTGAATAGATAGGCAGAGGAATGCATGTTAAATTTCAAACTCTACAAAAGTACATTGCTATTACTATAGAGATGGTGGGTGACCATATTTGATTGCCTGTTGAACCATGATATAGAGCAGGGCTCAGTAAGCTATAGGAAATGTGGAGGAGCTACAACTCCTATCTTATTGTTAGCAGGAGTGCTAGATGGGATTATAGAAGTTCTTCAAAACACAAAAGACCCAGTCCCCTGATTACATTCTATGTGGATTAGCTACAGCAAAAATTAACCTTACATCAAGTTTGCATCCCTTCCCTCCTCATTTTCCCTTATGGTTTAAAACAAATTTTAGTTCTTGTTTTCGCAGTTAGCATTTTCTAGATGCATTGCAAGCTGTCATTCTTAGAATTTGCAATCAGCTTTATGGTTGTGAATATATATTGAGGACATCACTTTGGGAAAGTTTGCATTGGTTTATTAATATATGTTACTGGCAGCTGCATGTTAGTTGCAGCACAGAACATTGATTAGTCCCTCCAAATTCCCAGTATAATTATTAGAGCTATCTATTATTCAATTGACTGCATTACAAATATTCATGGTAAATTTTAGTATTGTGATAATCAACATAGATGTACTTTTTGGGAAATGAAAGGCAGGACTACATTTCAGTTCAGTAAAATAAAGAAAAGAAAAACAATTCTCCCATTTGCAGGACAATAATTTTTCTACTATTACTAGCTTCTGCTTAAACCTTGCACAAATAGGTTGACAAAAGACCCTACTTGTCAATTGAATTTTACAACAAATAATGTATTATATCAGTTTAAACCAGCAGCATTCACAATAATCACACCGTTCTCTTGTCTCTCTTCCTACTTCACTACAACTATTTACTATTTATTCTTGCAGGTGAGAAAGTTCCGGACCTTGACAGAATTGATAATGGATGCTGAAGAACATGTGAAAAACCCATACAAAGGCAAAAAACTGAAGGTAGGTGTTGACTTCAAGGAGGACATAATAAACAAAAGAACTTTCTTTTGAATCTAGTCGGCTGGTTGATTATTGCCTTTTCCCAAATGGCACAAAATTGTGATCTACAACTCCCAATGTTTCTTAAGACTCAGGTTTGCTTGCATTCTCTTTTTTTCTGGTTATCCCTTAGTTTAATAATAGGTTATAGGGTCATTGTTGGTAATGTATACCACTCTGTGGATTTATCCATAATTTTCTCAGTAGAGTTTATTTACTTGTTAGATTTCTACCTTCCCTTCCCTCCAGAGACTCAGGGTAGGTCATGTGACACTCCTTTTTCCACCACAGTCCTGTTTGGCAGTTTGGGCTGATTGATAGTAACTGACCTAGAGTTATTCCCGTTCAGCTTTCTAGACCTCCTGAGTCTTCATCAAACATCTTAACAACTGTATTGGAGGTGCATGTGCAGATGGATATACCTAATTATATATTTGTGTTTCAAGTGAAAGTTTTGCTAATAGCTGTTGATCATTTCAATTCAATTCAGAAGAATGGGAGAAAATTTAGAAAGGCCCTAAGTATGTGCATAATTCTAAATACCATTTATCAGCACAGTAGCTATTTTGCATTGATTAAAGCGTTAGTATTAAATAATAAATTATTCATTGTACAGTATTGGTAAAAATGGATGATCTGAACATTGAGAGTCACACGTTCATCAGGTGGGTCACATTGTGATTCCAGATAACGCCACTATCGTACAATTTTAGAATATAGTTCGTTAACTATTATGGGGCAGGGAAAGGGTTCCATTTATCCCTGAATTGAAGATAGAAACAAATATACCCTTCATAGACTACTCTTTGAATGTGAAACATTAAAAATGACTCATTCCAAAATGTGTGCTGAGAAAGAAGTATTACAGTTATGATAACAAGTATCTTACGGTAATTATTAAAATAGACCGAGAATCAGAGTGGCCATTCTTGAATGCAAATCATAAAGGAAAAAAAAAACAATTACATGGACCTGGCATTTTCTCCACAATCAGATGCTGTTAGTCTTGCTCCATTATGCACATTAAAACCAGTGAGATCTCTCCTCTTCCTTGTAATGATTTGCATGGTGAATTACAACTTATGTCTCTGCACAATCAATTATTCTAATTAGTGGACGATGAAGAGAAGGTATTTCTACCACTTCTATTTGGAATATAGCTGAATTGTTCAACATTCTGCTGAAGACATGCTTTTGTTCCTTGTTCGAAATCCATAGTATTGACTTGTGCAAAATTAATAAACATGATGATGGGTCTCTGAGGACAAGATAAACTTGATTTGAGTAATCTCATTACCCTAGCTTGCTCATACTGTTTCTTATGTGGGTCTTTGCAGACATTTATATTATCTGAAGAGTCTACAAATAATTGTTATGAAATCTGTATAGGAGAATCTGCCTTAATTCTGTTACATTACAGAAAAATAAAAAGGAAATTCTCTGTGACGTACAGTGGAAGGTTGGAATTAATTGTTTGAACTAGGAAAAAAAAATTTGAATCTGAACAAGAAGTCTTATGATTACAACTTGGTCAAGAATTTCTATTGCTAAGCAAGGCGGTTGTTTAGTAAACTGCACCCAGTTTTACAACTTTTTTTGCCATGTTTTTAAGCAAATCACTCCCGATTGTGAAATGAATCACCAAGTCGTTAAGCAAAGCTGGCTTCTCCCTTTCACTTTGCTGTTGAAAGATACCTTGAAAGACTGAGAATGGTGATCACATGTCCCAGGGACACTGCATCCACCATAAATACATGATAATCGCCAAGCACATGAATTACGATCATGTGACATTGGAGATGCTACAATGATCGTAAGGGCAAGGGATGGCTGTTTTAGAATAGCAATTATGTTTTTAGTTGATTTCCTGATACATCATTTGAAGGGCCACCTAGTATCACACATACACATTTCTATGTGTTCTCTTTCTAAATCATTCTTATATATAGCAAACCATGTTGTGGTTAAAGCTTTTTGATAATTTCTAAAAATAAATTCTAGAAAGGAGCTAATGCCCAGACAGCTGCACTCCTTGTATATGTCTTTGCTGGTTTGCAGCTTGATTTTTAGAGCACTGTGTACCAAACAACCCAGTATAGCCTTCTATATCAACCATTTAAAAACTGCAATGTTTAATTGCACTGTTCAGAACAAAATATAGTTGAGGTTGAACTATGGGGCCCTTGATTCTCTGAGCTTGCAGACATTTCATTCCCAAACTAGATAACATCAGCAGTCTGACTGATGTTACTTAGTTTGGTTATGAAATATCTGCAAGAAAACCTAGTTCAAAGAGCGCCAAGGATCCCAAATATAAAATATTTCATTACTTTAAAAGCGTCAAGCTTCAGTGAACATTGTAGCAATTAGGGGGCTATTAATTTTAATACCTGTTAATAACTATACTAGTCAATCTTTCTTTTTAAAAAGCGGGACAGAGGATTAGTTTTTCATAAACCTTTCACAAAAATAAAGAAACTTGTAGCCCTCCAGGTAATACTGATTTATAATCTTTTAAAACTGACTTTAAACTGCTACTTCAGAGATCTTTGCAGTTTACAGGAAATTTAACATAGCCTTTGTTCCAATTGTTGACATATATTTACACATCAATGCCTATTCAACATCTGATTGCATCTTTTCATAAGCTTTGCCTGTTAGGCCAAAGGAAGACACTCCTATTTTAGAAGGCTTTATTTCATACTCATTCTCAACCAAGCAAAGGGGGAAGGAGCTGAGGGCAACAGTTAAACATCTCTCACTTTGCTTTCTGCGGAAATGTAACACACCTTAATTTGGCTAATCTTTTTTTTTTTTTAACCTATCCTTACAAAGTATATCATATTTGTTTGGTATGATAATGGCTGCCACAGGGATAATTGATAGATTATAATTCTACACATGGACACTCATTGCCTCCGAAGTTTGGATTTTAAAATAGTACATGTCTGCTTTTCTCTAAGAATAGGTCTCCAAATTTGTTAATTCCAATTAAAAATTCCTGCTATTAATTACCTTTGCTAATTTGTTAATTACTGGCCACTAAAATAGCTACTGTAAGATTATATATATTATTAAGGCTTTAAAAAAAATACACAATATGTAAATCTTTTTAAAGTACTTTTTTCTACTTTTCCTTTTTTATGGCTGCATTATTAAGTTTTGTTTTTTAAAGAATCTCTGCTTTTTTTCTGTAGTTATTAGGAGCCATGATATTGTATTTTATTTGCCACCCACTTTACTATTTTAAAAATGTTGGAAAACATAAGATGTATTAAATAATCCAAGTATACAAGATAAATTATTTTGTTAAGTTCAGACCTTCAAGGCAATATGTCCCACCTATATGGCCAGAAAAAGGAAATAGCATCCATCTCTCTCTCTCTCTCTCTCTCTCTCTCTCTATCTCTATCTATCTATCTATCTATCTATCTACACACACACAAACACACACACACACACACACACACACACATTTTGGGCTTTAGCTTTGTCATCTGGAAAAAGAACAGCCCTCAGATGAACAGCAAATACATATTCTATCAATATTTCGTATGATTTGTTGGGGGAAATGCAGAACCTCTTAATTTTACACTTTTAGCAGAACAGTTTTCCAATTTCTTACACTATTGCTAATGATAAAAGTTAAACTCAAGATTCTAGATATGCCTTTAGGTTTATAGTGCTGCATTTTGAATATAGAAACTATGTTATGCCAGGATGATTTGTTCATTTAGTTTGATATTGCTAACTGATTGGTCTTGGTCTTTCTACAGTTGGAGATGCCACATGCTTTACATGGAGGTTTTGGGCCAGTCACTGTCTCTCTCAGGCTAACTTACCTCACTAGGTTCTTGTGGTAGGAAAACAGAGGAGAGAACACTACATATACAGTAGAGTTTGTGTGTATGCATATGTGTGTGTGTGTGTGTGTGTTGCACTCTTAAATGAAAGGAGAGAAAACTACTGGTAATGAATAATAGTAATATGTCACAATAATAACTAGTAATTAAAGGTACAAGTTGCGGGCAAGTTGTCGTAGAAAACATAGAGTGGGTTTTCCTTTTCTGATATTTTCCAGAACTGTTGGAAAGCGATTGGGAATTCTGGGGGAGTTATAATTCCAGCCAACAGAGAGATGCATGGTTGGGAAGACTGTGATAAGCTTCAATGCTGGCCTTTCTTGCCAAGTTCATGTGCTTCAGTGTAAAACAGTAACAAACAACTATGGCAAAATAGACAATCTAATTCTTTATATGTCTCAAGAAATAGCCCCATTTTTATGTCTCATCAGATAGAGATGATAAGCCCAAATAAAGCTTTCATAAGATGAGTGGAGTTTCATGGTTGAATTCAATTATGTGGCTTACTTAAATATGCTATCACCTTACTCCAGATATTTGGCACAGCAAACAAATGTTATAAACAAAATAAAAGTAAGATTAAGTAAACTATTTTTTTCCATTATTTGTGGAAAGAGATCATCTCAAAATATTTTTCTTTACTTACTTCCTGCCACTATTTAGAAGCATCCTGACTTTCCCAAAAAACCTTTGACTCCGTATTTCCGTTTCTTCATGGAAAAGCGAGCAAAATATGCTAAGCTACATCCAGAGATGAGCAACTTGGACCTAACCAAAATTCTCTCAAAAAAATATAAGGAACTCCCCGAAAAGAAAAAGGTGAGCAGTGCATACTTAGAATGTGGTGAAAGGTATCAGGAATGGCATAATTCCATAAGCAGTTTTGCCTACCAACAGCAAGCCTCCTTTTTATTGGTGCTTCTAGCAAAATCAGATAAAAGCAAAAAAGGAAGCGAATGAGAGAGAAGTAAATATTTTTTCCCTTGGGGAAATTAATACCTACGAATTATATTTTGTGTGCCTTGTGCAAAATGAAGTGCTCTTTCTCAAGTGCTCTGTGAATGTGCTACCTTTGCAAAACAGAACCACAAAATAATTTTTATACAACAATTCTTTAGACAGTTAGAGTAGCTGCAGATTGTTAGGATCTTGAGCTTAAAAGGGCATGTGAAGGGCATATTTATATGTCTTTCTGTCAAAGTAACTTGACTCTACGCACCTGCTGAATTAGCACCACCTGACATTTTGTGAACAATTTTAACTTTGTATAACATGGTAAGTTCCACATTTCAAAAACCAGCTGATATATTGCTTAGTTCTTTCTGGGTGGCAGGGTTTCAAGTGTGAAATAGTTGTCTAAAGCATCTTCAAGGTGACACTTTTGTCTATTAATATCCCCCTATACATGTAATCCTTAACTTAACGACTGTAATTGAACCCAGAGTTATATTTGTAAGTTGTGGCAGTCATTAAGTGGGTCACTACATGAGTGCACCTGATTTTATGGCCTTTTTGCAGTGGTCATTAAGTGAACAATGCAGTTATTAAACAAATCCATTTTATCCTGTGGGCATTTTTTGCTGGAAACTGGCAAAATCCACTGAAAATTGTGGCAGTGGAGGAAACTGCAAAGGGCTGTAAATGTCAGCCGGTTGCCAAATGCCCATAATGCAGTCAAATAATCACATAGGGGTGTGTGGCCATCAGAACTCTGCAGATCTGTCATAACTTTGGACAGTCGTTAAGACAGAATTACCCATCTACAAAAAAGAAATCTTGAAGCAGTGATCCCCAACCTTTCTAGCACTTGCAAATAGTGGTGGCGGGGGGAGCGCGGGGATGGTACTGTGCAGAGGCAGACCTTCTGCACACACCCTCTGCTTACACAGCCCGGTTCCCAACAGGCCACGGCCTGGTAACAGGGTGCTGCCCAGGGGTTGGGGACCCCTGCCCTAAAGGGGGGAGGAATCAACATTTGTTGTTGGCCCTATTACTCTGGAGACCTCTAAAAATGGGTTGCATGGAACTCTAGATCTATGATTCCCGTATCCCTATTTTAAATGGTAATAACACAGAGGTCTTTCCAGATCATAAGAGAAATGCAGAAACCAACAAAATATACAAGTGTGGTCAGCACAGTGTTGGTGCTGAAGCAGTAAACTCTTCACCTTTTTGTGAAGGTACACCTCCTTTATCTGAATTTCTGCATAACTAAATGGAAAGCAAGATAACATTCTGGTGTATGCAAATGTGCCGAAATCTAACTTTTATGGGCCTTGCTAGCTGGAGGCAAAGATTCCAGAGGAGCATTTAAAATTTGTACAGTTCTTAGCTCTGGGCTAAGAAGAGTCCAAGATGCTTTAGTTCTGCATGCCAAGAAATTGAACTTCTCATGTCATTTCCAGAGATAAAGAACAGCCCTGTGGAAGGCTTGATAGGTATCTTGTGCATACACACATGCACACGTGTGCAATACCTGCAATTTCAGAACATAGGATTAGAGAAAGTAGATATTCAGTATAATAGCTCTTAGACTAATATACCGCTTCACAGTGCTTCGCAGCTCTCTCTAAGCGGCTTACAGAGTTAGTATATTAACCCCAACAATCTGGGTCCTCATTTTATTGATCTCGGAAGGATGGAAGGCTGAGTCAACCTTGAGCCGGTGAGAATCAAACTGCTGGCAGTTGGCAGATTTAGCCTGAACTGCATTCTAATCACCGCTCTTAGACTCAAGACAGTTCTGTCCCCAGTGAGAGGGCTTGCGTGTGACAGCTGGCTACCTCATATATAAATAGCAGCGGTGGAGTATTTTTCCTCTTCTCCCTGTTTTTTAGATGAAGTATATTCAGGATTTCCAACGAGAGAAACAAGATTTTGAGCGGAATCTGGCAAGATTTAGGTAAGAGACCTTAAGCAACGATGCCTTGCTTGTGTCCATGAGCACTTTAAGGCTTCTCAGCTGTAGACTTCAGTTGCACGCATTTAGTGGAGGTTTTTCTGAACTTTACTGTGAAAGCTACTTCTATTAGAAGATGGTAAGGAGAGAGTAGAAAGAATAAGTACCTCTGGAAGGTTCCTTGCCTTCAAAGTTGTATGTTATATAGCACAGGAATCTACTTTCCTTTTTTAAACTAGAGATAGAATAACTAAGTCTATAAATTTATATATTTGTAAGGCAGGTAGAATTGTCTGTGTGATCATTTCAAGCACTCATCTAAGCAAATGTTGAATTAAATCAAAGATCTACCTAGGCAGATATTCCCAGCCTGAGATATGTTGAATCCCAAGATGTTACACTATAATTCACTTCATTTCCGGACACATAAGTGATCATACATACTTAGCTGTAGACCACAACATCTGAGGAGGAGAAAAAATTGGGAAAGGATAATGTAGACCAGCCAGATTTTCTACAGTACGCAATCGCTATCATCCTCCCTAAATTTGAAGAGAGCTGCCTTTCCTGCTGTGTAGCGTGTAATTAAACTCTTGGTTTCTAGGAGAAAAAACCCAAACAAAAACAATGGATTTAATGAGCATTTATATCTACAAAATGTTTCTTGATAAGAGATTGGGTAGAAAATTTGTCCTGTTATCTAGCATAACAGCTGCTGGGTTGGTTCCTGTTGATCATTTTGTTATCCGTTTGTTTAGTTTACTCCTCTCTTTCTGGCTTTCGTTGTCAGCTAGTAGTTTTGTTTTCGTGTGTGTATGTGAAATGTTTTTATTCAATTCAGAAACTCGTGAATCTCCATTCTACAAGAATGTCTGAGTAGGCAGTGAGCCTTTGTCTCACACCTTTTTTTTGCCATGTGCCTGTCTTGCTCTTAGGTGTTAGAAGGTTTCAGAATTTTGCACCAAGGTCAAATGTTGGTGTTATGTCAGAGGTCCCTTCTTTGGCCATGTTTGAAGTTTGGAGGATTGTGAGGGAATATTTTTTGTGGAGAGAAAATAAAATTCTCCTACGGGAAGATTCATCCTGCAATCTGGGACTTTGTTGGCATTCAAGAATGGGGATTGGTATGTAGGGCCTTAGAGAGGTTTATATGAAAGTGTGTTTTATTAATTCCAGTATGGTTATGCCTTACATTTTCAATCCCCTGTTACCATTCCTGTTCTATGAAGGGAAGACCATCCTGACCTCATTCAGAATGCCAAGAAATCCGATATCCCAGAAAAGCCCAAGACCCCCCAACAGCTCTGGTATACTCATGAGAAGAAGATCTACTTGAAAGTCCGACCTGATGTAAGTAGCTCTACATTTATAAGTCTGAGGTGAAGGTGGCATGGGAGGCATGAATAAAGAGAGCAGAGAGAAAGCAGTGGAACAGAGGGAGAGAGGGAGGTGTAGAAGGCTATTTCTGAATAGGTATAAGCAGGGGGGGGGGAATTAGGTATAAAGCTATGTCTTTTAATTTTTGATCAGCTGAGGCTCTGGGTTACATGAGCAGAAAGTAAAGGCCTTCCTGGATTATTACATTTGGGATTCTAATCACACACATGAACATTTTCTTCTTATTGGAAAACTTCCATTTTGCTATATGACCATAGTCTGTCAAATGAAAATGTTCAGCTTCATGTTTCTTCATGTTGTTTTCTTTTATCTACAGAGGGGTCCTGCTTTTTTAAATAAATGAAGCATTCAGATAAAAGCATTTCCCCCATCTACCGGTACATCAGGAAATGATACATTCAGGAAAAGCTTTGTCTTTTGATTCTGCTGAATATGTAAAATTGATTCTGAGAGGGCTGCCAAAGCATCAAGAAAAAGCTATGAAACTTAAAGAAAGATTGGGGAAATAAATCTTGACAAATATTTGTTTATTTATTAAATGTATATGCCGCCTGTCTCACTGTCAGGTAACTCTGAGCGGCTTGCAACATCATAAGAGCAAAAATTGGGGCAGTGAATACAAATGGTTGACTCTAGGGATTTACAGCTTTTTCAGTTCCAGCAGCCATTGAATGTTCAGATATTTCTTCTTCAAATAGCCTAATACAGGGTGGGGACTTTTTGTTACCCATTCAAGTATCCCTAAGTGCCCTTTTAGAGCATAGCCAGCTTTTGATTTACTTTCTCTTCGGGGGAAAAAGAAAGCTTAAAGTCATCTAGTACAGATGATACACAAAATATATAGGATAGACAAATCATTGTCACCCAGTGAATACTTAATTCATGGAATTCATGGCTACAAGATGATGAAGATCACACATACAGATGGCTTCTGTTAGATTTATAAAGCATTCCCTCCAGAAGTTGTGGGTGCTTCATCGCTGGATATTTTTAAGAAGAAATTGGACAATCACTTGTCAGAAATGATGTAGGGTCTCCAGCTTGAGTAGGGAATTGGACTAGAAGACCTCCAAGACCCCTTCCAATTCTATTATTCTGTTAGGATGGGAAATAGAGTGAGGCCAAACAGAGATTACTACAAAAAAAAAAAAACCTGTGGGTCACTAACTCCCATCTTTCTTGGAGGCGTGGCAGGGACAATCTTGGAAGTGTGTAGAAACTGTGAGTGTGATATACTGCTCTTAGTGTTTGTTTATAATGTTTACTTAAGTTTCCATAATTATAATTATTCCGACAATTTCTTTTATGAATGAAAGCAAATATACACGTCCCAGGATAATGTTGACCAAAAGTTTAGTCTTCCATGTTTCTTTTGGTTAGAAAGCGAAGAGTAGAAAGAGAACAAAGACATGAGATCTTTACAAATGGCCTACATGGGACTGAAACCCTTTTTATGTGTATTTAAACCCCAAAACAAAGATTCTTCAGAATTTTCATATTGGATCTCTCTGCATATGCATTATGCAGCAAGTTATATTTTGCTTCCTTGCAGGATCAAGAAAAAAGATACTTAAAAAAAAAAAAACCACAAAAGAAAATACATCTTTTCCAAAGTTTAGTGTAATTCACTGCTGTACCACTAGGGTGGGCAGTGTTCCCTCCCCCATTTTTTTCCATTGTACCTATTTTTTTTTTTATTTCCCCCTCCCCACCTGGGTTTTTCAGGCCACCACGAAGGAGGTGAAGGAAGCGTTGGGCAAGCAATGGTCTCAGCTCTCGGACAAAAAAAGGCTGAAATGGATTCATAAGGCTCTGGAGCAGCGGAAGGAGTATGAGGTAGGGAACAGTACACCGTTCCCCTCCATCTTCTCCCCCCTATGCTCAGCCCGGCCTTGTCGCGGCTGTCCAAACCCAGCCACGCTCCGAGAGCCGATTTGTGGGTGCCACTCCCATTTACTAAGCTGGAAGGTAGTTGCAAAGCAACACCCTCTCTGCTTCATCCATCCAGAGTTGAAATTGGTCAGAGTTAAGTAATGGGTTCTCTTCTGCCCACCTCATTATCCTAGAGCCTAGGAAGGGCTTGTCCCCAAGGCTTTGTGGCTGTATTGTGTTAATCGCTCTCTGGGTTTGTTGTTTCCAGGAAATGATGCGGGATTATATACAGAAGCATCCAGAGATGAACATTGAGGAGGGGGCACCACAACGGTCCACACTAACAAAAGCAGAGAGGCAATTGAAGGACAAGTTTGATGGGCGACCCACCAAGCCCCCTCCGTAAGTTGGGGTGGTCATCGGAAGGCCTTTTTCCCTTTCAGCAGCATTTCCACATAATATTTCCTAGAACTGGTAAAATATGGAGATTCTCTCTACATCCATTTGATGTGGCAAAAGGAACCTGGAGGTGAACTTAAAAGAGCTATAGGCTCAAATCCCTACCCTAGCATGTCACATACTAGCTCTGTTCATTCAACACATTTAACTAGGTCACTATCTTTGACAAGGCTGATTAGTTTTTTGTGATTCAATGTGTCATGCCTGCCCAATTAAGTTATGGTTCAGTGTACTAGAAGTAATAGTAATTGTATGCTATTGCTACAGTAGAAAAATCTCATAACATACAGAAGTCAATAACAACTAAATATCAGTAAGAAATACAATAATAATTTGGAACATATTTAAATTATGTGAACCAAGAACTCCTTTTAATTTGAACTTTGATTGTTTCAATTTAATCAGTAAGTGGCGTACAATCAAACGAGAACATGTAAAACAGATCACAAAACCATAGTTTAGAAAAATGTCATAATTTTGGGCACACAGCATAACTACTGAAGGTAAAAGCTTAAAAAAAGATAAAAGGCCATTTCAACCATTAATAAAAGAGTGCAATGAGAAAACTTTTCAAACCCTGACCTCTGCAGGTAGAATCTGGTATAGCACCTGGATGTCAGTTATCTTCACAAACACAACATGGCTCCTCGTTTTTCCCTCGGTTGCCAACAGAGGCCTACTGTTGCGGTTGTTCGCATCTGCAAGGAAGTAAAAATGTGTTGAGTTGGTGGGTACACAAGAGGCAGGGCTTGCATCATAACATTCTGCCAAGCATTTTGCAGATTTTTACACCTACACAGCCTGCTGTCATTATGATGCTTTTTTCCTTCATTAAGGGGGACAAAATATTTATTCTCACAGCAGTGCAGTTTGAAGAAGGCTAAAAACCGAATCCGGAGGAATTTATTTGAGCCCATGTTTATTTTCTCTAAATTGTTCCCCTTCCCATTGTTTCTCATACACGATGGGTATTAAATACTTGTGTATTTAAAAGGAGGACAGTTTACCATCACTTATATAGTGTTGTAGGATGGTGAATAATATAGTAAGAGATGCTCTTTTTCTTATCCTGCTGTTACTCTCAAATCATGAGACATTGGCTGGCGAATTCCGGGAGTTGAACTCCACACATCTTCAAGTTGCTGAGGGTGAAAAACACTGGGCTAGCTAAAGCACGGGTGTCAAACTGGCTGCATCACGTTGCTGTCATGTGATGTTTCGTGACATCACGTTGCTGTCGTGATGTTTTCCCATTTGTGGAGCTGGGGTAGGCGTGTCCTGCATGTGATGCATGCAGCCCACAGGCCACCAGTTTGATGTCCCTGAGCCAAAGGTTACTTAAAATCATCCAATTCTTCTTCATTTCCTTCCACTGCTTTATTCTGCGGTGAAATTTTATTTGAATAAATTTGCCAACCCCAATATTTTTTGCTGTGAAAGCAAGGAGTTGAGGGGGGAATTCAGTCCTAGTTTGTAGAAAAGATATGTTGGTAAAATAAAACTATCCTGCTGTGTTTCTGCAGGTTAATTCCCCAGCTCTTACTTGTAGTTTTCTAGCTCTCATTTACCTCTCAGTGGTAGATCCAATTCAATGTTCTCACAAAAATCTAAGAGAGAACAATACACCTAAAAAAAAACCCTCTGCAATATTGAGTCAGTGGTAAACCATCCAAAGTTGTGGCTTTTATGCAAGCAAAAGAAGCTTGTATTAAATTAATAATTTTTATCTCTTTGTTAGTCTGATGCTTGTGGGGATGGATGACGCTACTTAACAAGTGGTTTGTTTCCAAGGTTGCCTTCTCACGATTGGCAAATGATTTTGAAGTGCAGGGTTGTGCTTTAAGAGGCTACAGATTACTATAGCTGGACTGATGTTGCAAATGGGGATGGGTTTTTTGAGAGTGTGGGATTTTGAGCTCTTTACTTGCAAGGTATTAATATTAAGGCTTATATTAACATTTTTTTTATTTTTATCTCAAAATCACACCACCCATTTTCTTCAATTATTGTCAGAGGTTCCGAGGTCACAGAAGAACAGCCGGAGAGCCATAAGTTGTCCCCCAAGCTACAATATTCATTTCCAGTTTAGGACAAATGTGCTAAGTGGGTGACATATTAGAAACTCTAGTCTTAAGAAATGGGATTAGGGAAAAAATGAATTAACATGATGTACTTAAGTATACAATGTACTTTAGATTTTTAGCAATTCTCTTGTTTGATTAATTCGCTGACATCGTTTTGAGGATGGGGCACTCAAGGTTTTTGTGGAGACTTAAATTCCCTACAAGTTATGCGCCTCTATTTTAAATGATTGATGAGAATCCCCACTCAAAGTGAACATTGTAGCTGAATAGTAATTTCTCTGCAAGAATTATCACAGAATTATTGTCACAGGCATTTGATTATCGGTTAGTATAGAGTATACCCAGTACTAATTCAATGGGACAGTATTACATAAAATAAACTTACTATTTTAGAAATAGTTATTCGCTGTATTGTGCTGAGCTGATGGCAAACATGAAAGATGTCCCAAGCACAGAACGGATGGTACTCTGCAGTCAGCAGTGGAAACTTCTCTCCCAAAAGGAAAAGGATGCCTACCACAAAAAGTGTGATCAGGTAAGCAGAGCTGGAGGAGCAAGTATTAAAAATGTTTTCCAGAAAATAAATAATAATAAATCCGCTTCCTGATTTTTGGGTCAGTTGGCTATCCTATTTTTGATAGAGAATTGTATTTATCCACATCCAGAAATGTAATATGATAGTCCTGTTCACTGTTTTGGAAGTCTAGTCCCTTGTTCAGAAAGAAAATAAGCTTCAGTCCCTACAGGGTGCATATAAACTGCATGCTACTACATGAAATATGAATAAATAAAATGTGTAAAATCTCATCCATTAGTTGGGCTAGTGATTCACCAATTCCTTGGCTAATGTAATGTTATTAAAAGGCATGTCTTTGGGTGCCTATCAGTCCTCTGCCGTACTAGATTAATGTTTTATTAAAATAGCAGAAGGGAGACAGACATGCTATAGAGCAAAGTGCCAGTCTCAATGTCATCCTCTTCTTCCTGATTTTAAAGAAAGTCTCTAGTCTCCACAAAAAAAGGTAAACAACATATAGCAAGGAGCACTTGATGACACTAAAAATCTACCTGTATCCATTCCACTCATTCGGTGATTTTGTGCCATTTTGTCCCTCATGGCAGCCATTTTGTGGAAGGGCAGCCATTTTTATGAGATGCTCCAGAATTAGTCACTGCAAGTTTCATCTTGTTTGTAGCACAGGAGTGTGCTATTGAGCTGCATCAGATGTGCTTAACATGTTGAGGGCTGCACCCAAAAACAGGCAGAGCAGGATTTTTTTTTCCCCAAAATTTTCTTCCAGAAAAAGACTGGAAAGTTTGCCTATACATAAACTAGAAGACTCTGAGGATCACAAATATGTTCCTTGCTTTCTATATCTGATTTCTATTATAGGATGAAAATGCAATCTAGTTTTCTCCATAATAAAATCATTTCCTTTGGTTCCTCATAAAAACTGAGTATTTTCTCTACCGTTTTTTTACAGTTGAATTAAATAATTAACAGTACAAACACAAATCAGTTGCTTGATTTGGCCATATTAATATACTGTCTATTTATCATAATGTGTTTAAGCTAATACCTATCTGGCTTTAATCATCCGACATCAATTATGATTATCTTAGACTTCATTTCGGCCTTGCTTTATTGACACAGGATTGAGAGTGGTTCCTTGTTTAAACCTGAGCACCCTGAAATCTCAAATAGTAATCAATTTACAATAAAGGAAAGGAAGAGGACTATGATATAGAACAGCTGATGCAAGGAATTGTTCTGTGCTCTTGGGGCAATCTTCTGTCTTAATTCTGTCAGATATTTCTGGCTGGACAGGCTCATTACTTGACATGGAGGATTTGAAAAATCACGAAGCATATTAAACGTCAGCCTCCATGTGAATTTCAAAATCTCCATGTTGCCAGCTGTGGGTATTCCCCAAGCTACTTCCCAATTAATATATAGGGTATGAAAGCTGATGGGTAAATATTGTTCCTGGTGTGTTAATAGAATCCTTAATCCTATTTTCAGTGCCCATTACTAAACAAATATTATTCCAGTTGAAATCTGATGGATATCAGTCAATCATTGCAGCCTTCCAGGATTACATTTGGAGTGGAGGTTGACTTCCAGTAACCAACCAGCATATAACAGTAGTGCTCTTAAGAACAAGCAGGTTGCTCTCTTGCTACAAGATGTGATACAATTAGGAAGGACTAGTAGGTGCGATAGCCCCTAACTTTCTAAAGTTCCCATTTGTTAGTTGCCTGTTTGATTCTTACAGTATAAATAAAGCATCAATGAAATTTTCGCTTGAGGGTTGGAGTAAAATCACAGCTCTTTTATTTTAAAAGACTCAACTTCATAATTTAAATAATATCATTTGGAAATAGTCCCCACTTCATGTACACTTGCCATCATATACATATTAAAATAGGACAATGACATAGTGTCCAAAAATGCCTAGCATCACAACTCACAGAATACTTTGTAAATAGTCATGCTAGATCAATAGATGAAAATATATGTCCAGAATACTTGGAGTATATCATGTTGTTTGACCTTGTTTTAAAAAATTGTAAATAGTGCCCTATTTCATTTTGTTTGGCAGTCCTTTTAAATTGAGTGAATTCTTCCTGTACATTAAATTAGTCATTGTACTGTCACCTTTTACCCTCTGGAATCAGAAAACAGTGCAGAAACAGTTGTATTTACTGAGGACTTCCATTCTTTAAGTGTTTCAGAGCTACTATTTTAGGTCAAGTAAATATTTGATCCCAAATCCAGTACTTTATTAAAATTTCTAGAAACTAATTTCTTACAAACTTGTAAGAATCAGGAAAATCAATTTGCTTAGAGAGACAACTCAGGGATGGAGGTAGGAAAAGGAGATGGGAACCATTTGGCATACCCCGAAAATATTTTTTTCTTGTTATTTTCCTTTGTAGAGAAAAAAAGATTATGAAATTGAGCTTTTGCGTTTCCTGGAGGTGAGTATCACCCATAGCACACCAATACATATTCAACTATCTTCAATTAAATGAATTAAACTTAGAAAAAACTTGACATTGGTTAGATCATAATCACTACAACAATTTGCTGATTTCAATTTAGCATAGGATGGGGAATGATCTACTGGTTTCTTGAACTCTTCAAGGTTAAGTTGTTTTTAATTATAATGAGACTCAGAGAGTAGGTTGCTCAGAAAATGAACAGCACCTGTGTAGCTGTCATCCTGTTTCTTTAAGTCTTCTCCCCATCATTGGCTTTAAAAGCTGTTCTTAGAGACAGATGGGTAAGGGAGAGGAGTGTTTAAGGCTTGAAGTGAAGCAGATAATTGTTTAGTAGTGCTACTGGCCTGGAGTAAGAGAGTTCATAAGGGGTAGTGGTTGAAGTGGCAGCAGGAATAGTATAAGTGGGGAAAGGATGGGATAGTAGTGAACAGTGAGTAATAGCTGTGAAAACTTCTTTGTTTGTTGTCTAGAACCTATGTTATTGTCTTTTTGGTATTTGGAGCCCACTAAATTGGATATAGTTTTTTAAAAAATTGACAGGGATCATAGTGACAGCTCAAATATCCTCTGGCCAAAACTGAATTTATTTTTTTTAGTAAGGAGATATGAGTTAATAATTTGCAGTTGTGTTTGTGCCACTCTTATTTCTTCAAAATATTTGAGCTTGTATTTCAAAATGCAGTCTAGCAATCTCCATGTGTTACATGCCAGTCTCTTGAAAAGAAATTCTGGACAAATTTTTATATATTGGAGCCTCAGTCATATAACTGAAAAAGATTGTGAATAATATACACAAAATTGCATTCATGCTTTCTGTCCCTTCAGCATATTTTTTAAGTTTTTCAGTGATTTTCAGAGGAGCTTCCTCATTCCGAGGCAGGGAAGAACAGGTAAAAAGATACGACAATGTAGATGCTGTACAAGTAGTTCTTGTTTAGTGACCACAACTGGGACTGACAACTCACTCCTTAAGCAAAGTGGTTACTATGTAAAATCACAGTTGGGTTTACAATCTTATTTCAGCTTTTCTGTAAATGCAGGCATTGGTCACAAAGTTATTTTTTCATCACTGCCCTAACTGAATGGTCGCTGTCTGAGACAGTCACTATAAACAAGGACTACCTGTACTACTAGGGTAGTACCTTATTGGGAAGCTATTCTTCTCAGAAGAAATGAATAGGCAGATGTAGAGATTTCTGTTGATACTGAAATTTGCCATGCAGGGAAAATGACAAATATCTCTATAACTCTTAAAAACTGCTATTATCTTTTAGAGCCTGCCTGAAGAAGAACAACAGAGGGTTTTGGGAGAGGAAAAAATGCTGGGAATAAATAAGAAAGGTGCCACCAGCCCTGCCTCTAAGAAGTCATCACCAGACGCCAGCAAGGTGGGTGACCTAGCCCTTCATTGTGGATATGGATATACTTTTACATAGAAACAGTGGGATTAATTTGATTTTTAAAACAGCCTTAAGACTTCATTTTAAATGGCTGCTGGACTTGCTTTAAAAATTTTATTACTAAATACGATGCCACCATTCCTCAAACAGTTCAGCCAACTTGGAAAAAACTTATATGATCAATCTTCTCCATTTTAATCTAGTAACTGTTAATCAGTTAAAATAAATATGTACTCAAGTCTTAACAGAGGAACCCTTTTTAGATATTGTGTGAATTTATTGATTGATTTTTAATTAACATTTATATTCAAATACTCATCTTTAAAAAGCTTTTTTCTTTTTCTTTCACTTATCATTGCATTAAGGCAACTAAACAAAAATTGTTTCAACTTACAGCCCTACCAATTAAAATTTGATTTCACTGGTATTAAATGGCTTCCTCTTATTGATTAATGAAGTAAGATGCTAGTTAATCTAGTAAACAAAGTTTCAGATCTAAAATTAAACTTGCTCTTTCCATAAGTCAAACAAACAAAAAAGATAAACGCAAAGTTCCACAACCACGAGTCCCTTTGTGCTCTTTAACAGGGAGGTTCTGAGAAACCCAAACGGCCCGTTTCTGCTATGTTTATCTTCTCGGAGGAGAAACGCAAGCAGCTGCAGGAGGAGCGACCCGAACTGTCGGAGAGTGAACTGGCCCGGTTGCTGGCGCGGATGTGGAATGATCTTTCAGAGAAAAAAAAGGTTGTTTGATCAATAATGCACATTCTCCTAATTATCTTTGGGGGTGGAGGCATGGGGGAACATGTGTTCCTGGATATCTCCGTCACATGGATTTTTTTTTCTGTTGACTTAGATCAAACCAGGAACTTGACCCTCATCCTCACCCTTAAAAAAAAATAGGAAAAGAAAAACCTGCTAGAAACTTGCAGTAGGTTCTGGGATTTTCCAGAACCGTGAGCACCAAGCTCCGTCACAGTCTGGGCGCTCCTACCATTCCATCTTGCGTTACCTCTTTTATTATTTATGTATTTATTTTTCCCTATTTGGGTGTTGTATATGGAGCCAGACCTCGACAGTACCACATGGTGCAAAAATGAGGCCAGTCAGAGCCTATTAGGTATTCAGTAATCACTGTTTCCCAGGACATCTATGACTATTAAATAGAGAGGCTTGGTTTAGAAGTCTGAGAAAGGGAAGTGTGTGAGACTTTGGGGGAATTGTACATGGACATTGATTGCCACTTAAAAAGCTGAGCTTGAGAGGGATGGAATGTCATTTGATGTCGTTTAGGTACAATATATGCATCAGAGGCTGGATTGGGGTAAAGCTAGGGCTATTTATCAAACTATTTGGTCTGTACACTCATCCCTAAGCTGAAAAACATTTTTACACAAGGAAGTCCAAAGTGAATAGTAGGGTGATTTTTTAAAATTTGCTTTCTTTAAGCTCATATTTTGGTGCTTTGGAGTCAATGTTAACTCCTGGCAAGTGCCCTGGTATTTGTTCAGGATTTGGTAAATGGTTAGTCATTGCCTCCTCCTTAAAGCTGGGAGGAAATTACTGGCTTAAGGTCATCGAGCTGGCTTTGTAATTAAGACTGAACTAAAACTCACACTCTCCTGGTTTGTAGCATAGTAAGTGCCTTAATCACTACATCAAACTATTGAATTGAATTGAATTGCTACTTTTAAATTTTGATAGCTAGTTTTAGTTGCTTATGTTTTGCTGCTCTCATAAGCAGTAAATACATAGTGAACTGGCTGTTGCCACTGAAAAGATTCTTGTATTCATCCTTTTTTTTTCTTTTTTCCAAATCCATGTCATTTTAGGGGGATGATTTTGGGAGTATAAAGCTTCCCTTGTAGACTTCATTACAATTAAAATTAGCTTTGTATCCCTGTGGCCTGGAAACATACAGGTTCAACTTACAACTACAATTGGTACCAGAATTTCTACTGCTCAACAGGCTGATAGTTAAATAAGTCATGCCTTTATTTTACAACTTTTTTTGTCACAATTGTTAAGCAGATCTGACTGTCCCCATTGACTTTGCTTATTGGAAACCAGCTGAGAAGATTGCAAGTACTGATCACATGACCCTGAGATGCTGTAACTATCATAAATATGTGTCGGTTATCAAGCACTCAATTCTATATAAGAAGAATAAAAGCATGTGTCCATTTAAATTAGTGTTACCTTTCTAGGTAGCAGTATTTTAAATAAAAGCTATCAGTTCCTAGCCTGTCATTAGCACTTTTCCAGGTTTGAAACAAATAATTTAAAAGCAGATAGAATCTTTGGAAGACAGCAATTAAAGTATTTTTCTTGAAACTCAACTTTCACCTCTCGATAAAGAAAAAATGAATATGCTTCAAAACAAATCAGAACATCTATCTTATAAATAATTCAATGATAAATCTAAATTCCTCTCACTGAAACTCAGATTTGGCTACATCTTTTCAGTACATGAAGAAAAGTAGCAGAGTTCACACTAACATTTAACTTTTGAAACATATGCTCTATTGATTTTTTTTTGGGGGGGAGTACAGTCATAAAGCTATTAACATATATTTATAATTGTTCCTTTAAGTATTTAAATAAAAGCATTTTTATATCCCAGTCAATTATTCTTGGAAACATTCATGAAGACTCCATACATAGAAAGTATTTATGTCCTGTAGATAGTCTCTTTTTGCACAGAGGATTTTAAGTGGGACTTCACCAATTATTTAAAGTTATTTAAGGTTTTTTTCTTAAAGTGAAGGGCTATTGCTTATAAATCATGTTACTTTCCTTGCAGAATTTTAATTCTGCAGAAATATTTGTAGATATCTAATGTCTATATATGTTTTTAATGCATGGCTTGTATAATTCAAGCCTTCATCCAGCTGTCTTTTTTTTAAAGCACATGGCTGTATTTTTAAATTTGAAGCACCTTCACGAATTCACTACAGTAGGGTTTAGACTTAGAATCATGGTCCTGGATCATAAGAATCAAAGTCATCATTCTTTTTTCTCAACTGTCTAGAAGAGAGGTTGATGTCTTGGGGAGAATGTATTTTTTATTAGTGCTATTGATAAACACAATATTCTCAGTTTGATTACAGCAATAGTAATTACCTAACTTGGTGGAATTGTACCTGCATTATATTGTTTTTCATAGTCTCAGTTTCAAATGATCTTTAAGTATATTATCAGATAAATGCATAGTTTACATGGAGAAATTGAGTGATGTTTTTAAGCTCCAATCCTGCTGGGTCAAATTAACTCATATGTTGGACATTCCCAATACAGCAATATCCTGCCTGGATAATTAGCCATGGTGGGCTAAACCAAAGAATCTGCTCTGATTTTCTCTTTTTGGATCTAGTTTAAACCTCCTTTATCCCAAATTTCTGTATAACACTTTCTTTTTCAGAGCTTAATTACATTGGAGTTTATAGTCCGCCACCTTTTTTTATTTTTTATTTTTGGCTAGCCAGTGAATTTTAGTTAACTCATGGATTTTGGCCATTCTTGCTCTTTCCTTATGTAGGCCAAATATAAAGCTCGGGAGGCTGCCCTAAAAGCTCAGACAGAGAAAAAACATGGTTCTGACAAGGAAGATCGTGGTAAACTTCCTGAGTCACCCAAGACTTCTGAGGAGATCTGGCAACAAAGCGTTATAGGAGATTATCTTGCCCGCTTTAAGGTAAAGTGAGAAAAGGACAGGCATGGTCATAATAGCCTTGAGATTTCCTCCACAACACCTCCAAGATTTTATCAAGTCTGGTTCTGGTTCCATTTGATTTTGGAGGAGGAGGGGAAGGGGAAGATGAATCTAGATCAGTGTTTTGTCAGCCTCAGCAACTTTTAAGATGTGTGGACTTCAGTTCACAGAATCCGCCAGATAGTGTGCTGGCTGGGAAATTCTGGTATTGGCTGAGGTTGATGCACTGATCTAGATCAACAAACTATTAGTCCTGTTTAGCTGCTGGGGAAGGGTAACATTTCTCAACTAGATCGCTTTTCAACCTCACAGAATACTAAATTCTAAATAGGTCATTTTAGTCAGGAACAGAAATGGACAAACTAACAATGGAATTAAGAGATAGAGGAAACAGAATACTACAAGATATGGAACAAGTGGTATAACTGGCTTAAAAAGAGATGTAAAATCAATGCATAAGAAACACATAGCAAACACAATAAAAAGAGATGGCATATATTTAGAAAGCAATAGAGATGGAAATATTGTAGATAGATAGATAGGTAGATAGATAGATATTGTAAAATGAGAAAGCAAACAAAGAAGAATATGTATAAAATAATAGAATGGAAAATGGAAAATGGAAAACCCGAAATCAGAAAAAAGAAATATTGATAACAGAACACTGTAAAAGTGTAATTGTGATTTTAATGTTTGGAAAATGTCAAATAAAAAAACATTTTAAGAGAAAATAGCAATAGCAATAGCAGTAGACTTATATACCGCTTCATAGGCCTTTCAGGCCTCTCTAAGCGGTTTACAGAGAGCATATTGCCCCCAACAATCTGGGTCCTCATTTTACCCACCTCGGAAGGATGGAAGGCTGAGTCAACCCTGAGCCGGTGAGATTTGAACCGCTGACCTGCTGATCTAGCAGTAGCCTGCAGTGCTGCATTTAACCACTGCGCCACCTTGGAGTGCGCCACCTTGGAGACTGGAGTTTCTATATAATCTATCAATTTTGATGTTACATTTTTAATAAGTGTACAACACATGAATTTTAAACCTTTCAAATTGGATATGCCCTGTTGCAAACTTGAAACGCTATTTTGAATTAGAGACAGGGTTTCTAATCTTAACAGAAATGTACTAAGCTCACAACAGCTCCCATTTTGATGGTGCTCAAAAATGATTCTAATACTGCATTACATCTTCATACAACAATTTGAAAAGTGATACTGCAGCTCAAAGACGCAAACAACCCCTTCCACATTTCAGAGGAAACAGTCCGAATCCCCTTTCCTGCCCAAATAGCACACTCCAGGGCAAAGGCTTTATTAAGCTTGTTTTTCCCAATTTACAATTCTAGCTTCACACATGCATGCACAAATGTACATTTTTCTCCTTCCAACAACTCCTTCAAAGTGGATAATTATTGCCAGGTGCCTTATAAATAGCGAAAACAACTTGTTGGAGTCTGTTGGAAAGGATGCCAGAATGGGGACTTAAGATGAAGATCGAGAGGAAGCATTGCAAAGAAGACAAGAGGTTAAGCCAGGAAAATACGTAGAGTCGGGGGGGGGGGGGGGAGAAGGAATGTGCTAAGTGAATGAGTTCTGTGAACAGAAAGACAGATCATTCTATTTTTGTTTTGAAATGGTTGGAACCAGACGTTTGGAATGATTCTGCAATTTATTCATAGTCCATAAAGTTTGATAATATTGCTTCTTTCATTTCAGAATGACAGGGGGAAAGCACTAAAAGCCATGGAGGCTACCTGGAATAATATGGAGAAAAAAGAAAAACTTATGTGGATTAAGAAAGCAGCGGAAGATCAAAAACGATATGAGGTATGAGGCATTAATTATACTGCATTGGAGCATGCATGTATGCATCATTTCTTTAGAAATGTAGGAAGCTGACAGAGTTGGGATGTTAATTTCATTTATTAAGCAATGATGTCTGAGAGGACTTGGGAAACATACAATCTGGAACAACATTTCCTGAGATCTATCTTGCCCCCACCCTGATCTTGTTAAAAGAGCCTTAAAATCAGGGTCTTCCCCCAGATCTCAGATTGCACATGTGCTGGCATGTGCTGCATAGTTTTTACCTACCTAAATTGTTTATTTGACTCAAAAATTTAATTTTTAGTATTTCGTATTAAAGGTTATTGTTTAGAGGATAAACTACTTCTTTATTGAAAACTCAAATATTTCATTACAAACTCCAGCAGGACAAAGGAACAGGCAGCCATTTATTCTCCTTTTTCCTTTTTTGTAGCGAGAACTGAGTGAGATGAGGGCACCACCATGTTCAACAAATGCCTCCAAGAAGATGAAATTCCAGGGTGAACCAAAGAAACCCCCCATGTAAGTGTTGGCTTAAGAGAATACAGAAATGCCGGGCTATCTGAATTCAGGAGAATCTTTGTAACTTGGGTGATTAGTACTTGCAGAGTATTAATCCACTCTTTGAGGGTGGAGTCCGCTTTTTCCTATTGCTTTATTTTATTTATAAGATACAAGTTTTCAATTCAATAAACTTCTCAAGTATGCTTCCAAAACAATTTTAAAAGAAACTTGACTAAAATTGTATTGAAGTTTAGATATATTGTATGCATATGCACTACTCTACCCCTACACAATCTCATACAATCCAGTCAAAACACAATAAAAGGACCCAACTTTACAAAAATGTAATAAAGCAGAATTAGAATCTCATGAAACTTCTTAATACCTTTCATGAGATTGAAGGAAAAATGTATTTAAACAGGTATCTGGAAATTATAGGAAAATGTTGTTGCATCTCATTTTATTTTCCAGTTCCTGTTTTAAGTTTGTAAGATCTTTGTAAGGATCTGGAGGTGAGCAAATGGATGTTTTGCACACTTTGTGGGAATCATCCTACCACTGAAAGTTACAAGCTTCTAGTGTCAGGAAATGGAACAGATGAAACAGATGTTGTTTACTTAGAACTAAGCTTGCCATTAATATGACAATTATCCCAGCCACTAATAATCTACATGGCTTCATTTTTTTCATCTACAAAGCGGTACCTTTGATAACTTTGTTAACGACTCTAGAATGTGATAGCCAAGAATATTTCTCAGCATTAATTCCCTATGATTATGAAATTGTTTAAAATGAATTACCTGTTCTGAATATTAACTGTTGCACTGAATTGGAAAATAAGTTAGAGTAATAGACAGTTTCTTGTGTTTATCAGGAATGGATATCAGAAATTTTCTCAGGAGCTGCTTTCAAACGGTGAACTCAATCATCTTCCTCTAAAAGAGCGGATGGTAGAGATTGGGAGCCGCTGGCAGCGGATCTCTCAGAGCCAAAAGGATCAGTACAAAAAGTTGGCTGAAGAACAGCAAAAACAATACAAAGTGCACCTGGACATGTGGCTGAAGGTGAGTTCTGAAGTGGGCAAAGGAGGAGGGGAAGGGAGGGAACATCCTTAATAAATCACAATAAAATACAGATACAATTTTTTAAAATTGCAAAATGAAGTCATTATTTCTAGCTTCTATATCAAATACTGTTCTCCATTATCAGTGACACACAGTTATGAGTTCTTTATAGACCTTTAATTCAGATTTCTCACGTCCTTCATCCTCAGCTGTCCTTCTTCACTGATTGTCTTTTAATCTTAGTTTTCCATTCTCATCTCTTTTTTTTTTTACAGACCTTGTCACCGCAAGAGAGAGCTGCCTACAAAGAGCATACCTCCAGTGTTAGTATTTTGCAAGTATTTATTGCATATCTATTGTGTTGAAAAGAATATTTCTTGAATTTTTTGCACGAAATGAAACTTAGCTTAGAAGGGCTGGAGCTCTGCAAGGAAGGTGGCATTGTCTGCCAGGCATTTAAGGATCCACATTATGCAGTAGATTATTGATATAATGGAACATGAGAGGGTGAATGTTTTCAAAGTTACTATAATCTTATGTTCATGATATGCTGTCGTTGGGGATAGCTGTACTGAAATAGCTACTACTGCAAATGGGCACCAGTATACAAGCAGAGTTTGTAACCATTGCAACTTCATCCACTTACCACTTTTTAGTTTCCAAGTTCAGGGCTGGCATGAAGCTGCAATTAGAAGATAGTGCTGTTTGTTTTAAACACTTCCATTGCTTTGAACATTCATGGTGAATATAAACTTGAAGTCTCATTAGACAACAAATAAATTATTCAGGTATTCCCATGTTTAGTTACCCTTTTCAAACTGATGCCTTCTAGAGATGATAGAGGACAACTTCCATCATCAGCAGGTTGGGGAAGACCAAATTAGGTGGTATATATGCTAGCTGCCTTTCACCTGCATGTTCAACAGAGGCTACTAAATTAGGATAGAATAAAAGCAGAAACTACTGTACAGAGGCTGTAATGTGAGATAATGTGGACTGGGTACAACCGTTTAGAAATTGCTGGCTTAACCAAAATGAAAGAAGCAGATGTGCAATCAATTTTCAGATACGTAAAATGAAATTTAAGGCAAATGGTAGTAGTGATATGTCAGGAGTGGCCAACCCGTGGTCCTCAGATCCTATATTATGGCTCTTGCAGGCCCCTTCTGATCCTTACTGCTGAATCTGTGCCATTTGGGGATAGAAAACATGTAAAAACTAAGATGTGCTAAAAGCAAAGAAAACCACGAAAATCTCTCTCCCAAGGAGCAATATCAATTACTTTACAGCCCTTTGTCTACCCCAAAGTAATTATTGGCAAATTCTGCAGTAAAGAGTAAATGTTAGACTCCTGGGAAGAAATAATAATTTTCTAGCTAAACATTATTTTTGGGTAGAATTAATTTTGTCTTCAACATTTTACCAATTTTGGCATCAAATTCCACAGTAAATGTTCAGAGGTACATTTGAGGGTCACAAGCTATAAATTAATAACAATGAAAGATGTAGGTAAGGGAAATTGTGCTTCCTTTAGACTGATTTGTGGAAAAAAGTACAGTCTCCCATGTTGATCGTCTCCCTTACCTTTCACTTCTATCTCATCAGAAACGTAAGAATATGGGGAAGATGCGTGGCCCAAATCCAAAAATAAAACCTTCAATGCCGTCCAAATCAGTAAGTATCTTAATATCTTAATGTCTCTGTTATACAGCTATTGTTGCCTAGTGAAAAATTCCAAATAAAGAATGCTATTCCTGAGATCGTTTGGTATTTTCAAAGTAGAAACAAAATCCTGGAAATAGTGTAAAATCCAGAAGTGCCCTGCCTCTCTCTCCCCCCCCCCCCCCAATAAGAACAGAACCTTACTTTCTTGGGATAAGACAGTATTATGCAAGAAAAGTGTGGTACACCAGATCCCTATTACTTTTCATATTTGGGATCTTATTAGAGCACTTAAAAAAATTTCCTTTCTTATTATCTCTTTCCTATTTCCAATTAGCAATAAGGAAAAAAATATCCTCTGTTGCAGCCATAGGACAGTGATAATATTTGCTAAATAACTTGGAATGCCTGCATGCTTATTTGAATCAAATTAAGCAGGAATTTCATCAGTTAAGCTTAATTGAAGAGAAACTTAAAATTTGTTTTTATATTACTCCCACAACTGTAGTAATGAGAAAGTTATGACTCTCCATATATTTACCATTAACTTCTCTTTTAGAAATGAGAATATGTTTGGCTGCTTTAGATTTAATTCATTGTAGTCCTCATGAATACCTGTCCTTCAGTTGGAAACTAGTTTGCGTTTAATCTACTCTATCCACAGGAATCTGAGGAAGAGGATGAAGACGACGATGAGGAAGAGGAGGAGGAAGAAGAAGAGGATGATGATGATGAGAACGGTGATTCTTCTGAGGAGGGAGGAGACTCTTCAGATTCAAGTAGTGATGAGGAGAGTGAAGATGGGGAAGAGGTGAGACTCTGTTTAAACTCCTCTTAGTGAAATGTAACTGAAATATTCCAGAAAGCCACATTTCTAAAATATAACTTATTTGTTTAAAAAAACATTTCTCAAATAAATACCCAATTGATCAATTTGAAAAAACAGTCACTTCACACCTTTTTTGCAAACTAAGAAAGAATGGCAGGTTTTAGGATAGTGATGCCTTACTGACTCAACTTTGCCTATTAATGAGTGGTCCCATTAACAAATAATTATCAGAATAACAGTGGTAGAATTGTATGGACTAAAATAGTTATTTTCAATGCAACAAGGTGGCCCAGCAAATAGATACTGAGATGCTTACAAACCAGGATTCTATACTCTCACTTGTCCTTCTGTCAGATTTACAGGAAGTGTGCTTCCTGTTGTATTTATACCTTCCTCCCCACCACCAACACTTTTTGGCTTGCTCTGTAACTCACGTCTTCTTTTCCCAGAATGAAGAAGAGGATGATGAAGAGGATGACGATGACGATGAGGACAATGAATCAGAAGGCAGCAGCAGTTCCTCATCCTCTTCAGGAGACTCTTCTGATTCGGACTCTAACTGAATTGTCTTCCATCTTCCACCCTCCTTGCTATACTTTATTCGGTTTTGTTTTTCCGGATAATAGTAACATTGCAGCTGTAGAGCTGGGATGGGGAAGAATCAGAGGGGGGGAGGGAATCACTGTGGTTTAATTCACTTCCTTTCTTCACAATCCTCACATTGCATTAATGATGTGTGACTGTGTGAGAGGAACAAAGGGCAGGGTACACAATAGCTGACAAACAGCAGAGGGGTGTACTTTTCCCTTTTTTGTGGGTGATGATAGCGTGGGGAGAGAATTTCATTATATAATCCCTTCTCTCTCCCTCCCCTTAAATCTCTGTTTATAAGAGATGACAGGGGTCATAGCAAAATCCAGACCCCTTTAACTTTTTTCCCCCTCTCATCTTCATCCCTCTTCCAACCCCTAGTTCTAGCCACCAGCTTGGGACTTTGTACAAATTCTTTTTTAAACAACAACATGGCAATGAGAGACATTTTCCCCTTTTTCTCCATCTAGCCCAGCAAACAGCCAAGGAGAGATGGATTCTAAAACAATATGAGCTTTGGGAATTTGCCAGTGAGCCTCATCACTCCTCATAATGGACAATCTTGTATAGTCTTGATCTTTCACATTTTGACAAAAGAGAGAAAGAAAGCAAAATGGCTGCAGCTGCACTTAGCAATTTCCTGTGACAAACTGGATATCCAGCATTTCCTGCTGAGGGAAATGGGAATTGGGGGGTCATATTCTGTGTGAGTGTGTTGCAAGGGTCAAGGGATAGAAGAGGGACTGAAGAACAGGATTTTTTTTATTTTTTTATTTTTTTGCAAAGGGGGAATATCTGGCATACTGTTGAAGATGGAGAGAATTTCAAAAACTCCAAGTGACTGGCTTTATTTTGCTGGAGGTGGACTTTTCTGTCATTTTTCTGACCAGCGTTTGGCTAAAGACGTAGTAGCCAGACCCCTTTGGGTTGATGTTGTTGTTAATATATATATTTTTTTTTACAATGAAGTGACCAATAATTGTACCAAAATGGGGCATTTTGTTGACTGTCTTTGGGAGGGGTGGTTGGTTGTGGGGATCATATGTGTCATTAGCATTTTTTTAAAAATATTTTATAAACCAAGTAAGACAACCATCTTTTTTTACAAGAAAACGTTCCCTCTTTGACATTAACCTCTTTACGTGTCTTTTACCAAATGCAAAATTTAAGATCTTGAGGAAAAATGATTTATGTGAGACAATGTATAGGAGAAATACAGATGTATGCTTTTTTCCAACATGTCTTGAACACACTAAGCTGAATTTTCAATTCAACTCTGGACAGAAATGTGATGTCAGGAAAGGACCAGGCACACAAATTCTCTCTTCCTGCCCCAACCTTATGTTTTCTTTAGCATGGCATTTAAATATCTGTGGAAGTTCTGTAAATTAGACTATGATTTAGGAGAAACTAGCTAAGCATATAAATCACAAATAACCAATCCTAGCTTGGTTTTCTAAATCATAGGTGAAGTTAATAATATTTTGTATGTAGGCATTGCAATAAAACAAAGTTAAGTGATAACAGAAGTGAAAGATTCCAATCTTGGATTTCATAGGTACATCGAATTTTTAAAAAAGGATGGAGATCATGTAAGGTAAATGTTTGAGAATAAGATCCTAAATCATCTACAAATAGGCCAACATATTTGGGGGAAGGAAAAAAAAGTTATTACCTTCAAACTAGTTCATTGTAACCTACTATTTATTGGACAGGTTAATTTTTAAGAGATATTTTCTTTTCTATTTTTTTTACCCTTTTTCCTTTTTTTATTGAAAAATGCCCTGATTTTACAAGGCTTCTATATTTTTTAAGTTATAATCACAGCCAGTTAAGTATGATTTAGAACAATTGGCGATCTTAATTTTCAGGTATACCTGATCCCAGGACTATAGGAGGTATGATTGAACCCTTGCCTGGAAAGGATTGAAACAATAAATTAGATTTAAGACTTGTATTTCACTCCTTATTCACCACTCCCTTGGAAAAAAAAGACATTTTCAATACTGTCAGCTCTAGTGGCCAAACAAGGCATGGGGGAGGATAAATTCTGTCTTCACTGATAAAAGAACTATAAGACACTCTACCACCATTCGTTCCTGATTATTCACTTGGTTGACATGGAACCTCATGAAGAGAGTGGTGGTTTCCAGGCCAGGTTTTCCTTGCAGCTTTCTTCCTTTATTACTATTGACACTCAGATAATCGTTCTGTTTCTTATAAGAAGCACCAGTGTGTGAATCTCTTTGAAAATCAGGTCTTGCTACCTTCCTGTCCCATATCAATAAGGTAATAGTTATGTGTTGTCACTTGATGAATATAAATGGATTGGAAAACACAATATGTGAGGGAAGGAGCTGTATTATTTGGATGCACAAGCAAAACAAATTCTACAACATGTTTCTTTCAGTCTTATCACTCAAAGAGGACTTAGCCCATATCCCAAATAAATGTGAATTACTGTAGATTGTCTGTTAAAAAACCTCACAAATATGTGTTTGCCATACACAAGAGGATATGCATATTATACACATACAAATGTATGCATGCACACATACTATATGTAAACATAATTTCTGATAAAGATAACCTTAAAAGTGAACTATGAAAAGGGAAGGCTTCCAGTATTTAAAGGGTTAGTGCCTTTGTGAATACGTTTTCCCTCCCGAAAATCTAAAGGAGATTATATTTTTGAGGAAAACACTCATTTAACTAACATAGTATCCTAAAATCATACTTTCCTTTTCCAAATAAGACAAGGAACAATAATAATAGATCCAACAAAAGTCAGTTAAGTGAGAAGCATCAGTAGTGATTTGGAATTTAGTGCTACAAGCACTTGTGTTGGAAGGGAATTGAGGAAAATTTACTATGCTTTAAGATTATTGAAATCTTAGAAAGTAAAGCAATGTTAAAATCCAAACTTTTACACCATATTTCAGTCACTTAAATCTTTTAGTTTTTCTACTATAATCAATAGATGCTTCAAATGTTTTGGAGCTCTAGGAAAAAAAGATGCATTATTCTTTCATAATGCCACTCTACATAAGTAAGTACATCAAGGTTCGGAGAGGAATAGGTTGGGTTTCGGATCCAAGGTGTCAGAGTTGGGTTCATGAATAGCTTTCAGGGATATGAAAGTTCATGTTTATTATTAAACTTCATATTATATGCTAGACAAAAATTAAAACTGCATATGTTAGGCAACTCTATAATTATATGGTTATAGTTTATTTTGCCATTCTCAAGTAAGTTTTAAGGGATACTTTAACAACCTCCAATCTGCTAGTAAGTTTGCTTGCTAGTATAGGTTTAATTTGTTTAGATTTGCAAATTAGTCCTACTGAGCTGAAACGGGGTTCATTCACGTACACAATTTAGTGATGGTTCAAAGGTTCAATGGCACTGAAAAAGTGACTTATGACCATTTTTCACACAAATATTGAGCATTCATATGGTCAATCAAAATTCAGATGCTTGGAAATTGATTCACAATTATGACCGTTGTTGTATCCCTGAGTCCTGTGATCACTTTTTGCAACCACCTGACAAGCAAAGTCAATGGGAAAATCAGATTCATTTATTACCATTTTAATAACTGCAGTGATTCACTTAACAACTGGCAATAAAGGTAAAATGGGACAAAACTCACTTAACAAATGTCTCACTTAACAACAAAAACTTTGGGCTCAATTGTCCATGATTACTGTATTTGCTTTTTAGGAAATAAAAGGCAAGGTTCTACAGTTCTAACAATATGAAATCTTAACTCCACTTAAATATTTTAAGTCTTCAGGGTTTAATAGTGCTGTGATGGAGCTGGAACTGAAATGACATGATGCATTAGTTGTGTTTTATGCCAAGTAAGTGTTCTATCTAATGGCAATTTTCATCGTTCTTGATCCAGGTCCCCCATCAAAACTGTAATCAAATATAAATTAAAAGAAAGCAAACTCATTTACTTCCTCATATGTAAGCCGTAGTTATACAACTATGCTGGGCTGACTATCTTAAGTTGCCTTTGTATCTTCAGCTTTCCCCCTATATCATGGGTATCAAACTCGATTGCGTCACGTGATGTCATGTGACATTTTTTGCCTTTACAGAGCCAGGGTGGGTGCAGCTTAGGTGTGATGCATCCAGTCTGTGCGCTGCCAGTTTGACACTCCTACCCGGGCCTATATATTTTCATAGTGGCCCTTGTGTCTGCCTCATAATAGTTGTAGAGAAAATAGTGGCTTATGTTGGACATCAGCTCAATGTTATGTTCAGTAAATCCCAGGTGGAGGTAAGAATGTGTTGCACTGTTGCTGTGGCTCCCTCAGTAAATTATAACTATATTCCAATTCAGCAATGTCCATTAACCTGATACTGGTGGAGATTAATTTCCCTTTGTATATCCATTGAGGTGAAAAAAACAATTGCCACATATATTGGGATACCAACAGATAAAATTGATCTTAACAATGAAGAATCTGCATGCTTTTTGCATATACAGAAATGTACCAAGTATATTCATATGATTCAGAAATTATCTTCTTTGTGTCTTAAGTGTTCTGCAGCATGATTTGGTCCATATTCCTCTGAATGATCTGGAAAAGTTTTAAGTGTAAATGTGTGATGGTTATAGCAAGGACTAAGCCTCAACTTTATTTTTTCTTGCTCAGTAATTTATAAGAAAACAAATAATGTCTACTAGCAGGAATGTATAAAATAATTAAATATATTTTGAGAAACCTTTTTAGGGAAAATTTGATGTCTTTGATTTAATATTATGCAATGCAGATATACAATACATAAGATAGCAGTCTCTGCATTTAAATAATACTTTAATTATTAAAATTGATTAATTTTCCAGATTAATTTAGGAAATATTTTAACGTGAATAGAATTAAACCTTTAAATTAATATGTTTACCTGAACAAGAATTAAATTACTATGTGCAAAAATTTACTGATGCTTTAGTTAATAAAGTTGAGAGGGCAAGCTATTGTTTTAGTAGAATACAAGGTAGGAAAAATAGAAAAATATCTTTAAAATAGGTATTGTCATTTATTTCTAATTCCTGAACCAATTCATTATCAATACATTCTTGCTTTCAGAGTGTAATTAATTTAAGCCGGCGTCTACAATGTGTGCAGTTCAATATGAGTCATCATCTCATTTAATGTCAATCAGATGTGCTAGGACTTTTTGCCTGCAGTATTTACAATTCGTAGTTGAGAGGGAATTAATGCGTCATGGCTAGTACATTATTTGCACTATTTAAATAGGATACCTGAGCATAGGAAATCCTTCAAGCTATATGCAGTCTTTTCTAGAACTTTCATAACTCAGTTGTTACTAACTTCATCATCATACATGATCATAGATGTTACCTTCTAAAGACTAAGATATTTCTAAAGCTAAAATTGTAGTAGTAACTCATCTAGTAGGAGAGCAGGAACACATCTTTTCCAACAGCCTTGGAACAAATATACTGTGCTGGGTAATGTGCGGATAATGTCACTTTTTCTTCTTCCTCCTCACTCATTCCTATATGAATTACATGGTAGCCAAAACAACATACTTTTGTACAATGAATCATGCATCTATAGAATCATGTTGTTGGTATCCTGTGGATTTCCAATTTATCAAGAACCTCTCCTTGCCAGTACTGTGAAATCCTTGCAGCTAGTTAGCTGGAATTTAATAGTCAGCCCAAGTAATGCTTTGGTAAGTATGCCAATACCGCTCCATTGTTTCTTAGCAGAATCTATTTCATTTTTATAAGGTATCATCAGGAATATGTCTGCATATAATTTTCAGTCTTATTTTTGTTTGCGTTAGAGAAATACTTTTGCTTTTAATCAGAATTTTTTCCACATTTGAAGTGATACAATATGCATGGTTCATTATGCATCCCACTTCACAGAATATCCTGTGCTCTTTATCTTAATTATCAAATGTACAGTGGTGAAAAGTAAAGCGAGCAGATGTCATTGTGTGCTAAAATAATTTGTAGAAAACACTTATATTTTCGTTTTACTTCATTGTTTCTGTTACACAGACTTTAATGCATTAAGCAAAAATTAGAAATTTGTGAGAGCTTCCTATTGCTTTGTGGGATGCCCACTTCTTTGAAATCTAATGTACTCCTTTACTATACACATCTGGGTACAGTTTTCCCCAAAGATAATTTACTTTTCATTGGCTTGTATGGATTTCGCTATAATGTGACCAATTTTATGTGGGATTAATCCAGCCCTGTTTTATATCAAACATTTTTCTGAAGTTTCCAGTTTTCAATCCAAAAATCTTCTCATTCTGTTCTTTAAATTGAGAAATTTAGTTTGATATTGCTGAATATACCAGCGCTGCTGCATTTTAGTAGTGTGATTTTAAGTAAAATTAAAAATAAAAATCTTGTTTTCAAAGAAAAATTGCTACAGTAGCAGCATACTTTTAAATAAAAAAGTATGGGGAAAGGAAAGAATCCTTTGCATGGTAAGAAGGAAGAACTCTGTATTTTTGCACTGTTAGCATATGTGATATTCCAAATGGAGGTTCTCATGACAAAATATTTTTTCCTACTATTTAACATGTTTAAATATTTTTAAAAACTTTAAAATGTCAAAAATATTTTTCATTTCAATTGATAAATGAGTCATGGAAAGCCAAAGATCATTTGCTTTCCTTATAATGCATCAACTTCACTAGGATTTACCCTCAAGTGTAAATAGACTTAAACTGTGGAGCTTCCCTGTTGGTTAATAAAGTGTAAAAATGAAAGCCTTGTTATCTTGTCATTACTTTGAAGATCTATTTGGTCTCTCTGTTCTCCCCCTCTCTCCAAGTATCCCAAGTTAACAATTCCTTTCCTTTCTTGTGCATATGGCTATTGAAGATAACAATTTCTGTCCCATTTTATATATATATATATATTATATTTATGCTGATAAATAAATAAAGGGAGACTAGTATAGATCTATTTCAAGCTATTTAGCTCTCATCAGCTAGCCACACCCTTACTGGGAATCGAACCTGTGCTCTATTGCCTCTAAGGCAGATGTGTTAACCATTGAGCTACAGGGCTCGACTCCTTATCAGCGAGGCCAGGGTGAAAGGTATATATTTAAAGTCACAACCCCTGGTATGCCCAAATATGGGAGGAAGGTCACACTTCCACTCTCTGTCTTCGGCTCGTCACAAGAGACCATCCAGACAGAAACCCAATATTTTTTACTGTTGCCTTTTTGTTATATTTGTTATATTTATGCTGATAAATAAATAAAGGGAGACTAGTATAGATCTATTTCAAGCTATTTAGCTCTCATCAGCTAGCCACACCCTTACTGGGAATCGAACCTGTGCTCTATTGCCTCTAAGGCAGATGTGTTAACCATTGAGCTACAGGGCTCGACTGCCCCCGGGGATGTGGACAAGGCCATGAGGGCTGTGAGTGCCTCCACCTGTGTACTGGACCCGTGTCCCTCCTGGCTGGTTACTAACAGCAGTGAGGTGACACGAGGCTGGATCCAGGCGGTTGTTGCCGCCTCCCTTCGGGAGGGGCACTTCCCCGCCGCACTTAAAGCGGCGGTGGTGAGACCCCTCCTGAAGAAACCATCCTTGGATCCAGCTGTACTCAACAACTATCGTCCAGTCTCCAACCTCCCCTTCGTAGGGAAGGTTGTTGAGAAGGTGGTGGCCTTCCAGCTTCAACGGTCCTTGGAGGAAGCAAGTTATCTTGATCCCTTCCAGTCCGGCTTCAGACCTGGTTACAGCACAGAAACCGCTTTGGTCGCATGGACCGATGATCTCTGGAGAGCCAGGGATGGAGGCCACGCCTCCATCCTGGTTCTCCTTGACCTCTCAGCGGCTTTCGATACCATCGACCATGGTATCCTTCTGCGACGACTGCGGGAGGTGGGGGTGAGAGGCACTGTCTTACGGTGGTTCTCCTCCTACCTCTCGGACAGGTTGCAGTCGGTGTTAGTGGGGGGGCAGAGATCGACCCCTAGGCCCCTAACATATGGGGTGCCACAGGGTTCGGTCTTATCCCCCCCTACTATTCAACATATACATGAAACCGCTGGGCGAGATCATTCGGAGGCACCTCGGTTCGCCCACATAACACCCATCCTCCGCGAGCTGCGCTGGCTGCCTGTTGATCTCCGGGTGCGCTTCAAGGTCTTACTTACCACCCACAAAGCCCTTCATGGCAGTGGATCTGCGTACTTGAGAGACCGCCTCCTGCCAATTACCTCCCTGCGACCTATTAGATCACACAAATTAGGCCGCCTCCGAGTTCCATCTGCCAGTCAGTGCCGACTGGCAACTACGCGGAGGAGAGCCTTTTCAGTAGTAGCTCCGACCCTCTGGAACGAGCTCCCCGTGGAGATTCGTACCCTCACCACCCTCCAGACCTTCCGCACAGCCCTCAAGACCTGGCTATCCCATCAGGCCTGGGGATAAAGATCGTAACCTGCCCCCACCCGAATAATGAATGTTGTGTTTTATTTTTACTTGCACTGTTTTATGTTTATTGTTTTATTGTCTTGTACCCCCCATTCCCTATAAATTGTAAGCCGCCCTGAGTCCCCTCAGGGAAAAGGGCGGCCTATAAATAATAAACTAAAAAAAAACAAACCAGATTGCAGATTTTGAAAAGATGTCCTCTGAACAGAGTTAGCAAATGGAAGCTGTCCCTAAATAATAGATTTTTTTATTTATTTAAATTTTTTTCCGACCGTCTCATCTAATAGCACCAGTCTAACGTAGAGGTTAAGGCATCAGACAGAAACTTGGGCACCATGAGCTCTAGTCTTGCCTTAGTCAAAACGCCAGTGGGGTGACTTTGGGCCAGCAACTCTCTCTCTGCTCTAAGGAGACAATGGCAAACCACTTCTGAAATCTTGCCAAGAAAGCAGGAGGGGCAGATATGGCGGGGACTTTAGGGCTGGCCATTACCGGGGAAGGAGGGTTCGCTACGTCACAGAGATCCCTCCTTCCGGCCCTATGAGTCCCACTCCGAGGCCAGATGGCGCGGGTAATCAGGACCCTGGTCTCAGGCTGTTGTCGCTAAATGCCAGGTCTGTTGTTCACAAGGCTCCCCTCGTCCGGGACTTAATTTTAGACGAGAGGGCAGACCTGGCATGTATTACTGAAACCTGGCTGGGCCCGGAGGGAGGAGTCCCCCTCGTAGAGATGTGCCCAGACGGATTTCAGGTGCTTCATCAGCCGAGAGCCCAGGGAAGGGGTGGAGGTGTGGCTGTTGTTATCCGGGAGTCTTTAGCACCTCGTAGGATCCCTGCTCCAGAGCTTGTCGGGTGTGAGTCCCTGCTGGTAAAGTTGGACCTCAAGGGTTAAGTGGGTTTGCTGTTAACGAACCTGCCTCCCAACAGCGTTGCAGCAGCCCTCCCCTCGCTCCTCGAGTCGGTAGCCGAGCTGGCAATTGAGTTCCCCAGGCTTATGATCTTGGGGGACTTCAATTTGCCTTCGCTCGGTGAACACTCTGATGGGGCGCAGGAGTTCATGGCTTCCATGACGGCCATGGGCTTGACCCAGGTAATTCGGGGCCCAACCCATTCAGCGGGTCACACGCTCGACCTCGTATTCCTCTCGGAGCAGTGGACCTGTGATCTTGGTCTGAGGGGTAATGAGATCATACCACTGTCGTGGTCAGACCACTGCCTACTGAGGCTTGACTTTCGGAGGCCAAACCTCCACTGTAGGGAGGAGGAACCGACCAGGTGGTTCCGCCCCAGGCGACTTATGGACCCTTTGAGGTTCCAGACGGAGCTTGGGGTTATTCCTGATACCCTTGCCCACAGTCCGGCGGAGACTCTGGTTGCTGCCTGGCACTCGGCAGCATCGGAGACCCTTGACCGGATTGCGCCACTGAGGCCCCTCCGAGGCGGTGGATCCCGGAGGCCCCCTTGGTTTACCGAGGAGCTCCGAGAGAGGAAGCGCCGGAGGAGACACCTAGAGCACCTGTGGAGGTCCGATAAATCTGAATCGAACCGAGCACTCTTAACAACTTGCACCAAGGATTACATCAGGGCACTTAGGGCAGCAAAAAGATCATATATTGCCACCTTGGTTGCGTCCGCTGAGTCCCGCCCAGCCGCCCTGTTTAGGATAACCCGTTCCCTCCTAAATAGGTGGGATACGGGGGACCCCTTGCAGGGTAGGGCTGAGGATTATGCCCAATTCTTAGCGGACAAAGTTGCTCGGTTTCGGTCGGATTTGGACTTCACCTTTGCAGATCCAGCCGAGGCACAAGAGGATGAATTAGTAGATCACCCCTGGGTTGAGTTTCAGGATGTTGCCCCCGGGGATGTGGACAAGGCCATGAGGGCTGTGAGTGCCTCCACCTGTGTACTGGACCCGTGTCCCTCCTGGCTGGTTACTAACAGCAGTGAGGTGACACGAGGCTGGATCCACGTTAAGTGTTAAAAATGGGATAGCAAAAATGTACTATTTGTCCTTTAGATTAAGGTGACCAGACGTCCCGCTTTTGGCGGGACACCCCCGCTTTTTAATGCATTTTCCCGCGTCCCGCACGCTTTTTTAAAAAGCACGCTTTTTTTGGCACTCGCAGCTCCCGCCCATCAGCTGCTAGCTTGCTGGGCTGGCTCATCGTTCTGTTCTATCTGCTACCTACAAATTTAAGCCAGCCCAGCCTGCCACTCACTGATTTAATTGGCCAGGACTCCAGCCAATCAGTGAGCTGGCTGGGATGGAAAATTTTCCATCCCAACCAGCTCACTGATTGGCTGGACTTCTTAGCCTGAGGACGCCTGCGCGAGTCTCCATTTTCCTTTCATCTTTTGGGGTTGCAGCTGCGCTTGTTGGTGAGTAATCTAATCTAATCAGAGAATTTTCCGCTCGCCGCGGCAGGAGGAGAGCGTGGGTGCAGCGGCTGCTGCCCGCAGAGAACATCCCCTTGCTTCCGGGGCTCCCGCCGCCTGGCAGAAGCCCCTGAAGCGCATGGAAGTTCTCTGTGGGCGGCAGCCGCTGCGCCCACCTCTCCTCTTGCCTCTTCGTCAATGGGATCGCCGCCTCCGAGAGCGTGGGCGCAGCGGCTGCCGCCCGCAGAGAACGTCCTCTCGCTTCCGGGGCTCCCGCCGCCTGGCAGAAGCCCCTGAAGCGCGTGGAAGTTCTCTGCGGGCGGCAGCTGCTGCGCCCACCTCTCCTCTTGCCTCTTTGTCAATGGGATCGCCACCTCCGAGAGCGTGGGCGCAGCGGCTGCCGCCCGCAGAGAACGTCCTCTCGCTTCCGGGGCTCCCGCCGCCCGGCAGAAGCCCCTGAAGCGCGTGGAAGTTCTCTGCGGGCGGCAGCCGCTGCGCCCACCTTTCCTCTTGCCTCTTCGTCAATGGGATCGCCACCTCCGAGAGCGTGGGCGCAGCGGCTGCCGCCCGCAGAGAACGTCCTCTCGCTTCCGGGGCTCCCGCCGCCTGGCAGAAGCCCCTGAAGCGCGTGGAAGTTCTCTGCGGGCGGCAGCCGCTGCGCCCACCTCTCCTCTTGCCTCTTCGTCAATGGGATCGCCACCTCCGAGAGCGTGGGCGCAGCGGCTGCCGCCCGCAGAGAACGTCCTCTCGCTTCCGGGGCTCCCGCCGCCTGGCAGAAGCCCCTGAAGCGCGTGGAAGTTCTCTGCGGGCGGCAGCCGCTGCGCCCACCTCTCCTCTTGCCTCTTTGTCAATGGGATCGCCACCTCCGAGAGCGTGGGCGCAGCGGCTGCCGCCCGCAGAGAACGTCCTCTCGCTTCCGGGGCTCCCGCCGCCCGGCAGAAGCCCCTGAAGCGCGTGGAAGTTCTCTGCGGGCGGCAGCCGCTGCGCCCACCTTTCCTCTTGCCTCTTCGTCAATGGGATCGCCACCTCCGAGAGCGTGGGCGCAGCGGCTGCCGCCCGCAGAGAACGTCCTCTCGCTTCCGGGGCTCCCGCCGCCTGGCAGAAGCCCCTGAAGCGCGTGGAAGTTCTCTGCGGGCGGCAGCCGCTGCGCCCACCTCTCCTCTTGCCTCTTCGTCAATGGGATCGCCACCTCCGAGAGCGTGGGCGCAGCGGCTGCCGCCCGCAGAGAACGTCCTCTCGCTTCCGGGGCTCCCGCCTCCTGGCAGAAACCCCTGAAGCGCGTGGAAGTTCTCTGCGGGTGGCAGCCGCTGCGCCCACCTCTCCTCCTGCCTCTTCGTCAATGGGATCGCCGCCTCCGAGAGCGTGGGCGCAGCGGCTGCCGCCCACAGAAAACCTCCTCTCGCTTCCGGGGCTCCCGCTGCCTGGCAGAAGCCCCTGAAGCGCGTGGAAGTTCTCTGCGGGCGGCAGCCGCTGCGCCCACCTCTCCTCCTGCCTCTTCGTCAATGGGATCGCCGCCTCCGAGAGCGTGGGCGCAGCGGCTGCCGCCCGCAGAGAACGTCCTCTCGCTTCCGGGGCTCCCGCCACCTGGCAGAAGCCCCTGAAGCGCGTGGAAGTTCTCTGCGGGCGGCAGCCGCTGCGCCCACCTCTCCTCCTGCCTCTTCGTCAATGGGATCGCCGCCTCCGAGAGCGTGGGCGCAGCGGCTGCCGCCCGCAGAGAACGTCCTCTCGCTTCCGGGGCTCCCGCCACCTGGCAGAAGCCCCTGAAGCGCGTGGAAGTTCTCTGCGGGCAGCAGCCGCTGCGCCCACGCTCTCGGAGGCGGCGATCCCATTGACGAAGAGGCAGGAGGAGAGGTGGGCGCAGCGGCTGCCGCCCGCAGAGAACTTCCACGCGCTTCCGGGGCTCCCGCCGCCTGTAATCCTGAACAAAGAATTACACTTAATATTGAAATGGAAAAGAAAATATAATGAATGAAAGAAGAAGTATAGGAAGGAAGGGAAGGGAAGGGAAGGGAAGGGAAGGGAAGGGAAGGGAAGGGAAGGGAAGGGAAGGGAAGGAAGGAAGGAAGGAAGGAAGGAAGGAAGGAAGGAAGGAAGGAAGGAAGGAAGGAAGGAAGAAACAAAGACTGTTGAAACAGAAAAGATAATATAAGGAAGAAAATGAAAAGACGTATAGGAAGGAAGGAAGGAAAAAAGGAAGACAATGTTGAAATGGAAAAGAATATAAGGAAGAAAATGGAAAAAATTATAGGAAGAAAGGAAGAAATGTACTTAATATTGAAACAGACAAGGGAATGAAGGAAAAAATATTGGAAGGATTGAAAGAACAAGGTTTTCCTTGTATGGGATTGATAGTGTCATTCTTAAATTTATTCCCCAAAATTTTTCCCATTTGTCTAGTTCAATGTTATAGCCAAAGTTCTGTGCCCATTTTATCATTGGTTCTTTTACAGTTTCCAATTTCCTCTTCCATTTGATACTTCAAGAGGAATTTGTATATTTTCCCTATCATCTTTCTGTCCAGACTTTGAATAATTTTATTCAATTCGTGTGGTTCTGTTTCAATACCATATATTTTAGTGTCTTTATTGTATTTAGTTTTAATTTTGAGGTAAGTTAGCCAATCACCTTTCATATTCTGATCTGCCAATTCTTCAATTGTTTTTAAATTTCCCTGTCTGTCAATTAGATCTCTGTATCTTAGAATTTTGTTCCAATCTGTAAAATTTGGGTGTGTCGTTCTTTCTGTTGGTGATAGCCAATTTGGGGTTTTCACATAGCGGATTTTTTTGATTTTGAGCCATTGTTGCAGTAAAGTTCTAATTAAATGATTTTGAAAGTATTTGTGCGTTTTATGTTTGTCATTCATTCCATAAGAAATTATGCCAGCCTGCCTGCAGGTCATGGCCTTCTAAGATCAGAATTCTTTTATTCTTTAACTCAATCCAATCCTTCATCATTGTCATTGTTACTGCAGTTGCGTATATATAGGCTCCCTGTGTGCTTCCATCCATTGCTACGAAGATCTGCTGACTCTGCCTGCCTGCTGGTAAGTGAGCCGGGTTTTTTCTTTTATTTTTTTAATGTATTTTAAAATAATATGTTATTTATTGTGCATATGATTTTTTAAAATAGTGGTATTCTGTGTTGATTCTTTTTTTAAATTGTCTTAGACTATTTAAAAAAAGATTCTATCCAAAATAAATTGAAACAAGCCATTTTTAAAATTTCTATGCACAATACTTTGAAATGGACTCAGGAGTCATGATTGACACTGAGTGAATTTGCACTTTTAATAATCAGGAAGATACAATGGCATTGAAAAAAGTGACTGATGACCATTTTCCACACTTAGCGACCGTTGCGACCATTTTTCACACTTAGCGACCGTTGCAGCATCCTCATGGTCACGTGATCAAAATTTTGTTTGGCAACAGATTCGTATTTATGCTGGTTTCAGTGTCCTGGGGTGACCTTTTGACAAAAAAATTTTTTTTTAATAAAGCCCCCTCCCCCCCCCGGTCAAGGGCGTCCCTCTTTTCCAACCTGAAAATCTGGTCACCTTAAATTAATATGTCCCAGCTTTTCTGTTCCCCAAAGCTGCCCTATAAATATATTAAATAAAATAAGCAGTCAGTGACAGGTCTCTTTACTGACAATAACTGAGCTAGCCCTTTCCTGAATTCTTATCATCTGAAAATCCAAATTAGATTGGAGACAGAATGATAAATGAGAGGGATGATAAAAGTAATTTTGGACGAATAGAAGTTAACAAAAAATCTATAGTGGAATACCTGAGATCTGGGGGTAGGGGTGGGATAAGGATCAAACATGCTGACTTCCTTAAGTTCTAGCTATTGCCAGGCCATATGGGTCTGATCTTGCATTTATATTCAGCTTCTTTAAATAGCTTTATCCCAAAGGAAATCAACCCTGACTGTCCTTTAGAAGGACAGATACTGAAGCTGTACCATAAATATTTTAGCCATCAAATAAGAAGAGAGGACCCTGATGCTGGGAAAGACTGAAGGCAAAAGAGAAGGAGACGGCAGAGGATGAGTGTCATTGATGCAGTGGGCATGGTTAGGCTCTGGGAGACAGTGGAGAACAGAAGACAGGGAGGTGCGAAATAATCTCTGATAGACAAATGTCACTACAATCATTAATAATCAGAATCTGAATTTAATAAATACATGGTTGTGAAACTTACTTTTACAGAACACTTAAGATGTGTCAAGTTCTTATCTACTCACATGTCCAATGAATTTATGACTTACAAGACATACATTTTCTGCTCTGTTCCATATTATTAGCTGCTACATCACATCCACATCCAGATGCAGAAAATTTGAATTAGATATTACAAGACGAGGGAAACTAAACGTATAAACTACCTTTTCAAAACAGTCCTAGGATGCATTTGTAATCCATCCTTCCGAGGTCGGTAAAATGAAGACCCAGATTGTTGGGGGCAATATGCTGACTCTGTCAACCGCTAAGAGAGGCTTTTAAAGCACTGTGAAGAGGTATATAAGCCTGGGTGCTAGTGCTATGATTCCATCTATAGTCAATGGTTACATATTATCTTATTAAAGACTTGCCCCAATTTAAATAAAATTAGGAAGGGTCTTTGGAAAACAGTCCATGAAAGGAAGCTGAGATAATGTAGGGTCACATTTTAATTTAAGCAATGCACCATTTGTTGTACCACTCATATAATTACCATTTGCTGTATGACACTGTCCATTGGGTCATTCATAAATGTTGGATTTACTTTCTTTTTATTCCCATGTTGCTACTTATTTATTGGGGGGGGGGGAGGGATGTATAGTTGTGTTTTGTCTGAGTAATTGTGTAGAAAAATTCAGAAACCTGAAAATAACTCTTTGTGTTACTTTGTATCCTTATTTTACCCAATATGGATTCTCTCCCCCCCACACACAGGAAAAAGGAGATATTTAATTTAAAATGCCCAAAGCAGATACATACGTTTTTGAAGAGGCCTGTAGGCAAATCCAGCAAAAATACATATGGTTAGAATTGCACTATACACACGCAAACTATCTCTCCATCCAAAATTCTGAATTAGATAATACTGAAGTCTATTCTGTATGAAAGTTCCTGCAGCCCCTCCAGCCATCACTAATCCAGTGGCAAATGAACGCTTTGTAGTCAAGTAAAGGCTGACCATTATCAGGCCTATCAAGAAATAAACAGAAATTTAAAGTAGTTATTTTATATTGAAGTCCAGTCACATCACCCTCTGTTTTATTTAACATGAAAAAGGTATCTGGGAAAGGAGAAAGCTTAAACATTGCTTTTCATCTGACACAATTAAAAACCATGCTACTATTTCTAATGAGTTTTGTTAGGAATTTAATCTAACAGTTGGGTTGGCGATATATAAATCATGTAGCAATGTTGTAATTGTTTCTTTAAATCATACTGTAAAATGTGATTGGTTGCTGTTTTTCCTCAATCGGCCATACGAGAGAGCCAGAATGACTGCTAGCTCTCTGTTTGCTAGATGCTGGGCTGATCTGATCTGAGTGTCGTGAGCTATTGTAAGTTTTTGCAACAGTTAGCAAACGGACTGTTTGTATGATTATGGACTATGTTATTTGGATTATCCCTTAACTGAAAGACATTGATGACAGACTGTCTTATCTGTTTATGGCTTGGACTGTTTGATGGACTCTGATACCTCTATTTCCACGAAAGGAAAAGCCTATTTAAACTGCAGCGTCTCTGTATCAGGGGTGGGTTCCTACCGGTCCTTGCGGACCAGTTGGTCGGTGAACCTGGAAGCAATTAACTTCCGGGAACACCCCCTCTAAGGTGCGGCTAGAACTGGCCACCCGCAAAGGACCTCCCCAGACTTGTTTGTTGAGCACTGGGCGACTGACGGTAGTTTGCGCCGGCCGCTCAAACTAGCACCAGTCGCCCCGTTTTCAGCAAAGCAAGCCCGGGGAGGTCCTTTGTGGGCGGCCAGTCCTAGCCGCTTGCGCCCAGCACTGCAGCTGAGGTGAAGCCCCAAAGCCCCCACTGCCACCAGAATATCTTCTGCCGCCACCTCCTCCTCCTCCAACAGCACTGCCAGATTTGCCGTCCGACACTGCGGCTGAGGTGAAGCTGCCAAAGCTCCCGCCACCACACCCGCCCATGGCAGTGACACATCCCCCTCCGCTCGGAACACCTGAACTGGGCACCGCGTTATCCCTCTCCCCTCCTCCTTCGCCGTGCTTTTGAGGAGCCATGAGGCTGCGGGAGCCAGTAAGAAGGCGGCGGAGGTGGTGGGAGCAGGAAAAAAAGGCCTCATGTCTTCTCAAAAGCACGGTGGAGGAGGAGGCGACGGCGGCAGGGGTAACGCGGGGCCCAGCTCAGGTGCTCCAAGCAGAGGGGGAGGCGTCACTGCCACAGGTGGGGGTGCTGGCAGGAGCTTTGGCGGCTTCACCTCAGCCACAGCATCAGGCGGCAAATCTGGCAGTGCTGTTGGAGGAGGAGGAGGAGGCGGCAGCAGATATTCCGGTGGTGGCGGGGGCTTTGGGGCTTCACTTCAACCACAGCACTGGGCGCAAGCGGATAGGAATGGCCACCCACAAAAGGGGCTTACCAAGTTTACCCACCTTCTCCAAGAAGCAACTACATTTCTCTCTTTCTTTATCCCCTACGTTCCTTCTTTTTCAGTTTGCACATGTTCCTGGGTGGTGTCTTTTTGCCCACTTCTACTTAAGGAGAAGTCCTCCCTAGGAAAATGATGGCATCTGACATACTATCTCTTCTCAGTTGGTTAGTTGAAACCCACCACTGCTCTGTATGCTGGTTTGTGTGTTCTCCAACACAACTCTCACAACACTTCGCTGAACGTACTCGCTCTCCCAATGGAAAGCTTACCTAACAGGTTTTCTCATGAAAAAGTGCTGCAAAGCAAAAGCAAAAGCAAAAGCAAAAGCAAAAGCAAAAGCAAAAGCATGTTTTCAAAAACAGAAGAAATGTGTGACAAAATTTGATTTTAATGTAAAGCATTACCTGGAGTGTAGGCCAGACTTGATCCCACACCAACAACGATTCCACGTGTGAAAAACAGCATTTTTAACTTTTCAGTATATGATGACCACACTAGACCACCTACGGTCACTAGATCTCCAACTATCGCCACTTTTATAGCTCCATACTTCACCAGAAGTTTTCCAGAAACAGGACCAAACATCATAATGAAAGCATAGCTGATAGATCCAATCCAAGCTTAAAAAGACAAATGCATTTAATTAAACATATTAAAAAAATATCATAAAAAAATATTATCAACTCACTTGTATGTTTTACTGATGTAAATGACACTAATTCTTGTGGATTTCAAGAGCATTGACATATAGTTTAAACCATTTGCTTAAAGATTATGCTTCCTAGAAGCATAATTTCACAATTAATTTTATAAGACTATAAAAGCTATTATATTCATCAGTGAACATTTCACTATCAGAGAAATGCTAGGTATAAGAGGATTTTTTTAACACATGCCTTGTTTTTGCTGATATTGTCAAGTGGAAATCAAGACATTCAGAAAGTTCACATGAGTAATAAAGATTTATTGCAAGCTTAAGCTCTCTACAAATCTGACCCACTAACAGTCAAGGGAAATGAGTAGAAGAGAAGCATTCAAGGTGGGCTGGACTTGCATGTCTTGTGAACATGCAGGGACTCGTAACTTATAACGCATTTGACCCTTCCCTCGGGCTCAGCCTGGTTATCTCCTGCAAATATTTCTGATACCAGACAAATGTTCTTAAATCATCCATCGAATCTAACTAAAATATCTTCTACTTCAATTTGCTAACTTTAAATATTTTTAAACTGTAAATTGGTTTTTGATAAAAATAGAGAATATAGTTCTGAGAGAAATCTGTCCCTTAAGAAATCTTCTTTCTGATATTTTTCCCCTGAAACTTATGGATCAATATACTTTTAAATATTTTGTACACATATACTCAAGTTAAAGACTGTTGGCTTACGTGAACGGTTGTTCTCAGGGCACTGCGAGGAGAGTCCAAATGTGGGTTAACACAGTCTATCTGCTCTAGGACTGAGTGAGTTTTTTCTCTTGGCCACGCCTCCCTTTGCCTCCATTATTCAGTTTAAAAAACGAGGAACCACCGAGCAGGAAGCCCGTACAGTCATGTCCAGTCATCACCCTCGCGTCCGCAAAGACCCGGGGTGGGATTGGACTCTCCTCACAGCGCCCTGAGAATGACCGTTCAGATAAGCCAACGGTCTTTCTTCAGTGTGCTGCTTGGAGAGTCCAAGCGTAGGACATGCCCAAGCTATAGTGTCCCCGGATGGGAAGAAACTTGAGTCTCCGGAACATCCACAACCTTCTGTAGAACTCTTCGCCCAAAGGAGGCTTTGGCTGAGGCAAAGGTGTCAATCTTATAGTTCCTGATAAATGCAGTGGGAGAAGCCCACATGGCCGCTCTGCATACATCGAGAATAGATGCCTGGGTCGCCCAAGCCGCAGAAGTGGCAGCGCTCCTCATCGAACGCGCAGTCACCCGGCTAAGCACAGACCTGCACTGATGTTCGTAGGCAAGCTTGATGCAGGCCTGCAACCAACGCCCAGTGGTGTGGGAAGACGCTTTGTGACCAAGAGACCCCAGATGAATGGCAGGTCCCAGGACGGGTAACGGTGAACAGCTCGGGGGCAGATGTTTGTCGCTTCCTTCAGGAAACTCTTGACCTGTGGGTGTTGGCTCAAGGGCCAGGAGGACCCCTTGATCAGGATGGTAGAAAGGGCCACAACCTGACGCTGGAGAGTGCTGGGGGCCAGACCCCTGTCCAAACCCTCCTGCAGAAAGTCCAGCAGCTGGGGAACAGACACGGACACATCCCTTATGCCTTGTTTCTGGCACCAGGAAGAAAACGCAACCCAGGTCAGCTTGTATATCCTGGTGGTCAAAGGCCTCCTGGAAGCCTGGATAGTGTGAATGACCATGTCCAAGATCTTCTGCCTCCTCAGGAGCTTCCCCACAAGTGCCAGACAGCTAGTTGCAGCCACTGGGGATCCAGGTGGCGAACCGCCCCCTGGCAGAGGGAGATCTGATCCTGAGGAATCCTCCACAGTCTCTGCATCGAGAGACCCACTAGATCCAAATACCAAGACCTCCTGAGCCAATGGGGGGCAACCAGGAGGATCTCCGCACCTTCTGCAATGAAAGGAAAGGAAAGAAGGCCTCCTGGCTTCTGAAAAGCACTGTGGAGGTGGAGGCAGCGGCAGGGGTAACCCAGAGCCCAGATGAGGTGCTCCGAGCAGAGTGGGAGGCACCACCATCGCTGCCATGGGCGGGGGCGCCTGCGGGAGCTTTGGAGGCTTCACCTCGGCTGCAGTGCCGGGCAGCAAATGTGGTGGTCCTCTTGGAGGAGGAGGGGGAGGCGGCAGCAGTTATTCTGGGGGGGGGCTCGTTGGCATCTTCAGCGGCAGCCCTGCCCCCTGTGAAAAAAAACCGAAGATGGAGCAGATCCACGCAGATGACATCGCCGCAACATGACTGGAGGAGGAATTCTGGGAATTGAAGTCCACAAGTCTTAAGCTGTCAGGTTTGAAGATCCCTGTGTTTTTTTCCCCTAAAGGGTTATGGGTGCAAGGATCTTATAACTTGACAGCTTTAAGACTTGCATGCTTCACTGCCAGAGTTTCTGAGCCAACATGACTGGAGGAGGAATTCTGGGAGTTGAAGTCCACAAATCTTAAAGCTGTCAGGTTTGAAGACCCCTGGCGTTTTTTTTCTAAAGGGTTAGGGGTGCGAGGATGTTGTAACAACAGCTTTAAGATTTGCGTGCTTCAAAAGCCAGACTTTCTGAGCCAACATTTTGGTTGCTAAGCAGGAGCGTTGTTAAGTGATACTGATATTATATAACACTTTTAATTAAGTGGGTACCTTGAATAAACACAACTTTGAGTTTCAAATAATACTGATTTCGTTGTTGTCTTAGGTGACATCTGTTAAAAAATTCAGGTGCTCAGGCATGAAAATATGCCGCTCAAACACTATACTTTTCTGCTCACACTGAAAGAAAATTAGAGGGAACATTGCTCTCCACCCCCCTGAGCTCTTGGGGACTAAGAACAGTATGGAATAGAACCCCTGCCTCTCCTGTTCTTGGGGAACGGGTTCTATGGCCCTGATCTGGAGATGAGCAATTTCCTCCTGCATAAGGGACCTCTTCAGGGGATTCTTTGGGGTCGGGCACCGGATGAATGTCCTTTGTGGAAAAGAGAGAAATTCTAACACCAGGCCCCTCCTGATCGTGTTGAGGACCCAAGAGTCTGTGGTGATCTCCTCCCACACATTGGCGTATAATGATCTTGCTGAGGTCATGCTTCCACCGGGATCCCCCGGCGGGAGGCCTAGCCCTCAGCTGTCTGAGCCAAAGAAGGGACGCCATGATGAAGAAAGAGGCTGAAGTGGATGCCCTGATAGTCCAGGTGGCCGCCTGGTGCGTCTTATGGCAGGCCTTCTCAGAACATTTATCCTCCGCCTTTAGACCTTCCAGGAGGTCTGCTGGCAGGTTCAAGGTCGATGTTAAGGAAACCACTGGCGCATCCACCTTGGTCAGTTTCAGCACATCCTCCATTTTACCCTCCATGGAATAAAGGGATTTATCCGCTCCGCTAGGATTGGTCAAGGTACCAGGCTGAAGCCACTCTCTGGACTACGTCCCAAAACAGACCTGGAACTGGAATTAGCTCCTGAGTGGGAGCAGTCTCCTTGAACAGACCTTCTTTGGGATCCTTGGTAGAGGAGGATGCAGCAGCTGTAACCTTAGGGGTAGAACCTAAGTCGGTAGCCGCCTTGGCCTTATGCAATATGGACCTAAACAATGTTGGTTTGAACAATCCTGTGAAGGCTGGCTTGTCAGGAGGCAAATCCTCATCCTCAAACAATTCAAAACTTCCAGCCTCCCCTCATCCTAAGACTGACTCCTCTGTGGCGACCGAAGTGCCCGGAGAGGCTGGAGCCTGAGCCTGAGCAGAACTCGAGGTTCACTTAGACCTGGGGGTCCCAGATGCCCCCGCTTCCCTGTGCTTAATGCCTTCAGTGATCCCTTGGGATATGGCAATGGAGATGACCTCCTTCATCTCTGCAGACAAGGCCGAACCTTTGTCCTCCCTAGGCCGAGGCCTAGCTGGACCAGGCCCATGGCATGACATAACCGTGGTAGACTAAAGCGCGCCGACAACACCGCGGTGCTAAAACCGCAATGTCAAAATCGCACCCACAACAGCGCGCCCACAAAAGCGCGCCGACAGAAGCGCGATTTAACTTAAGGTAAGGTTTAGGGTTAGGTTTAGGGTTTAGGTTTAGGGTAGGTTTAGGGTAGGTTTAGGGTAGGTTTAGCGTTAGGTTTAGGGTTAGGTTTAGGGTTATTTTTAGGGTTATGTTACAGCACGCTTCTGTCAGCGCGCTGTTGTCGGCGCGCTGTTGTCGCGCGGTTTTGACGGTGTGGTTTTGTCACCGCGCTTTACTCACACGCGCTTTAGTCTACCGCGGTTTTGTGGTGGAACCGACCAGGCCTGCCCTGATGCCTCTCTGAGCTGGACCTCTCCTCAGCAGGGAGGAGACCTTAGAAGGGCCCCAGCTCCTCCCTGACAGAGGAGCTAGGGGAATCAGGGTAACCCCAGGATGCCTCTTGGGAATCACCCCCAGATCTTTCGTCTACCAGGGAAGGGGACCTGCTGCCCTGGAAGGAGTGGGAGTCCTGCATTTCCCCATGCCACGTGGGCGAGCCCACCTCGTGGCTCATGTTCACCAGAGACCCTTGTGGTTATGGGGCCTTAACCTCAACAGCCCCCCCTGGTTGGGAACCTTCCCTGGCCCTGTCACCAGTCCCAGAAGTCCCCAGGGAGGCTTCTCTGCTTTACTTCCTACAGGCGCCCTTCCCTCCTTTACTTCCCTTGGTTTGAGGGGATAGCTTGCTGCGTTTAGCGGAGGGTCCTGCCTGCACCTCCTGTGCCTCCTTGCCATCGTCTGCCATGATGTTCTACACAGACAGGAACTTTCACTGCAGCAGCTGGGCACTGGGCACCCTGCCAGCCGGCAAAGGTGTGCCCGCAGACCAAACGGGGAGGATATGGCCACCCAAAGGCCGGATTCCCTCCTCCTGCCTCCCTCGGAGATTCCAAGCAGTGGGGAACAGGAAGGCAGGCCTGGCCGGTGCCCTGGACAAGGCCCGCTTTCCTGGCGGTGGTCTGCAGCTGAGGGGCTTAACAAGGTCCTCTTCCTTGGTCCGACGGCACACAACTGCTCCCTCCGTCCACGAAGCTCAACCAAAATGGCGGCCGATACGTGCGTAGCCGCAAGCAAAAGCATGCAAACTACAAAAATGGCCGCCGCCTTTCCCAGGCAAGAGGAACACCGCCGCTCTCGCCGGAGTGCTCAAGCTCACCGTGCAAGCTCACGAAGGCCCAGTGGGGATCAGCGCCATTCAGGAAGCTTCCCAATGTCCCCTTGCTGACCAGCCCTCGCCGGACAAGCGACCTCTCGTTCCTGCCCGTGTGCGACCAGCAGGTGAAGAAACGGCCCGGAGCCCTCTCAGCACATAAACTACCTGTAAGTCGATCTTCCGATCCTCATAGAACACCTGAAACAAAAAACTGAAGCAAAACTTTAATCTCAACTAAATGCAACCAATTTAGACTATATAGCTAACGTGGGGAGTCCAGTTATCTGATCTAGGCCTGGAGCGCTCCCCAGAACAGTTCAAACGGGCGGACTGAGTTTCTTAAACTGAATAATGGAGGCAAAGTGAGGCATGGCCAAGAGCAAACTCTCACTCAGTCCTAGGGCAGATAGACTGTGTTTACCCATGCTTGGACTCTCCAAGCAGCGCACTGGAGAAAAAATAGGGTTATTGTTTTAGTATATCAAGGCACTTACCTGGCTCAGCTTATTTACATAAAAAAATATTTAACTATTTTATATAGAAAATCTGTACAAGGTGGAAAAATACAAAAATTATGAAATCATTCTAGTGTAAATATTGGTTCCTGCTTTTTCTTAAAATTCTTCTTGCCTAAAAGAAGATATGAAAAATTATTGAGGGAATAGATTTTATTAAAAACACACAAACACATTCATTATCATGTTGTCTTACAATTTAGAAAGATGCAGCAATTTTATGCCCATTTAAAGTGGAAAAAGTATGGCTGTGCAGGCTTCTGAAAATAAAGAAATGCTCTAGAATATGCCAAGGATTAAAGGGGCACCAATGCTGCATTGGTTTGCAAGTCCTTAAAACAGCTACACTTTATTCTGGAATCAATCATACAGCTTCTGCACAAAAATGCATTTCATTTGAAGAAGTGCAGAGTTGCCTGCCTTCAAAAATCTGCGTAGTATTTTTAAAAGAAACATTGTAGCAGTTTACTGTTTATTTAAAACCAAAATGGGCAACCATCTGAACATAAACTACATTTAACACGTGGTCTAATTTTATACAACCCTCAACATGTGCTATTTCCCTTTCTCTCCTTTTCCAAGTGATTCATGGAAAACAAAGAGTACCAGGCAGGTTGAAACTAGGATGCCTGTCACAGATTGTGGTGTTTATATTGTTCTCTGTTTCATGTCCTGCACAGCTTAGTCTTTCCAAAGAGGTATTCAAATTCTTTTCTCTACCCATATTCCTCACCCACACAATATTCATAATTTCAGGCATGTCCCTATACAAGCCTGCGAGCAATCATTATTACTAAAAAGCAAATTGACAGTCCTACCACCTTTACACCAAAGTTAGCATTTGAATTTTTGAACTTTCCAACTGCTGTTGAACAATAAAATCATAGTCACATTCTCTGATTTAATACATAGGATAATAAGGTTGGAAACGACCTTGAATATCTTTTAGCCCAACCTCCTGTTCAAGGCAGAACTTAATTTACCTAATTAATACATTTTGTAGGTGCTCAAAAGCATCTTGTTTCAGTTTTTTGAATATGCTACCAGTTTAAAAGTATCATGGAAACAATCAATTGAACCAATTTCTTTCCCTTTCTAATCAAAGTGTAGAAATATCTAATAATCGTTAACGATGTTAACAAACCAAAGGTCCTTTTACAAAAGGCATTGGGACTTCGCTTTTCCTATCTCATCCAAGAGGCTTCTTCAGTTCGGACCATGGATGAGAAGCGAAAGATCTTCAAGGGAAAAACAAAATGCAGCTGCCTTTTGAAAAAGCCCCTTTGGGCTAACCATGACCTGGATGGCCGAGAATCTCCAAAGCCATTAAGCGTTAACAACAGGATTTCTTAAATAACACCTGCTTAAATAATGCCAAAAGCTCTGTGGCCAATCAGTTCAAAGTTGAGTTTCTCAATAAATGTACTTCGGCAGGATGAATCCAGTGGTCGTACGAAGTCCAATTCAGTTCAGTTCCCGTTCCTGTTCCCATAGACCTATTGTGTGCCTATCTTAATACCTCTTTCTTTTCGTTATACCCTACGATAACACCACCGCTAGTCTCCTCCTTTTGCGCTATTCCGTATCTCTCCTTGTCCCAACAGTTAGGCTAGACGACGGAGGGTGTGTCCCCGTTATTATGGGATACACAGCCCTCCAGCGCCTCCTTTGAAGAAGCTCGGGTCTCCCACCGTTCAATTTTACACTCCCTTCTCCGAGCCCAGCCTTCAAATGCCGCTTAAGAAAAAGAAAAAAACTACGGCTCCTGTTTTTATTCAAAAGCAATGACGTCAACTTTTACAACCTCCGCCCCCCCCCAACCAACTTTTCTAGCGAGCGTTGTAAAAGTTGACGTCATTGCTTTTGAATAAAAACAGGAGCCGTAGTTTTTTTCTTTTTCTTAAGCGGCATTTGAAGGCTGGGCTCGGAGAAGGGAGTGTAAAATTGAACGGTGGGAGACCCGAGCTTCTTCAAAGGAGGCGCTGGAGGGCTGTGTATCCCATAATAACGGGGACACACCCTCCGTCGTCTAGCCTAACTGTTGGGACAAGGAGAGATACGGAATAGCGCAAAAGGAGGAGACTAGCGGTGGTGTTATCGTAGGGTATAACGAAAAGAAAGAGGTATTAAGATAGGCACACAATAGGTCTATGGGAACAGGAACGGGAACTGAACTGAATTGGACTTCGTACGACCACTGGATTCATCCTGCCGAAGTACATTTATTGAGAAACTCAACTTTGAACTGATTGGCCACAGAGCTTTTGGCATTATTTAAGCAGGTGTTATTTAAGAAATCCTGTTGTTAACGCTTAATGGCTTTGGAGATTCTCGGCCATCCAGGTCATGGTTAGCCCAAAGGGGCTTTTTCAAAAGGCAGCTGCATTTTGTTTTTCCCTTGAAGATCTTTCGCTTCTCATCCATGGTCCGAACTGAAGAAGCCTCTTGGATGAGATAGGAAAAGCGAAGTCCCAATGCCTTTTGTAAAAGGACCTTTGGTTTGTTAACATCGTTAACGATTATTAGATATTTCTACACTTTGATTAGAAAGGGAAAGAAATTGGTTCAATTGATTGTTTCCATGATACTTTTAAACTGGTAGCATATTCAAAAAACTGAAACAAGATGCTTTTGAGCACCTACAAAATGTATTAATTAGGTAAATTAAGTTCTGCCTTGAACAGGAGGTTGGGCTAAAAGATATTCAAGGTCGTTTCCAACCTTATTATCCTATGTATTAAATCAGAGAATGTGACTATGATTTTATTGTTCAACAGCAGTTGGAATGTTCAAAAATTCAAATGCTAACTTTGGTGTAAAGGTGGTAGGACTGTCAATTTGCTTTTTAGTAATAATGATTGCTTGCAGGCTTGTATAGGGACATGCCTGAAATTATGAATATTGTGTGGGTGAGGAATATGGGTAGAGAAAAGAATTTGAATACCTCTTTGGAAAGACTAAGCTGTGCAGGCCATGAAACAGAGAACAATATAAAAACACCACAATCTGTGACAGGCATCCTAGTTTCAACCTGCCTGGTACTCTTTGTTTTCCATGAATCACTTGGAAAAGGAGAGAAAGGGAAATAGCACATGTTGAGGGTTGTATAAAATTAGACCACATGTTAAATGTAGTTTATGTTCAGATGGTTGCCCATTTTGGTTTTAAATAAACAGTAAACTGCTACAATGTTTCTTTTAAAAATACTACGCAGGTTTTTGAAGGCAGGCAACTCTGCACTTCTTCAAATGAAATGCATTTTTGTGCAGAAGCTGTATGATTGATTCCAGAATAAAGTGTAGCTGTTTTAAGGACTTGCAAACCAATGCAGCATTAGTGCCCCTTTAATCCTTGGCATATTCTAGAGCATTTCTTTATTTCAGAAGCCTGCACAGCCATACTTTTTCCACTTTAAATGGGCATAAAATTGCTGCATCTTTCTAAATTGTAAGACAACATGATAATGAATGTGTTTGTGTGTTTTTAATAAAATCTATTCCCTCAATAATTTTTCATATCTGCTTTTAGGCAAGAAGAATTTTAAGAAAAAGCAGGAACAAATATTTACACTAGAATGATTTCATAATTTTTGTATTTTTCCACCTTGTACAGATTTTCTATATAAAATAGTTAAATATTTTTTTATGTAAATAAGCTGAGCCAGGTAAGTGCCTTGATATACTGAAACAATAACCCTATTTTTTCTCCGGTGCGCTGCTTGGAGAGTCCAAGCATGGGTAAACACAGTCTATCTGCCCTAGGACTGAGTGAGAGTTTGCTCTTGGCCATGCCTCACTTTGCCTCCATTATTCAGTTTAAGAAACTCAGTCCGCCCGTTTGAACTGTTCTGGGAGCGCTCCAGGCCTAGATCAGATAACTGGACTCCCCACGTTAGCTATATAGTCTAAATTGGTTGCATTTAGTTGAGATTAAAGTTTTGCTTCAGTTTTTTGTTTCAGGTGTTCTATGAGGATCGGAAGATCGACTTACAGGTAGTTTATGTGCTGAGAGGGCTCCGGGCCGTTTCTTCACCTGCTGGTCGCACACGGGCAGGAACGAGAGGTCGCTTGTCCGGCGAGGGCTGGTCAGCAAGGGGACATTGGGAAGCTTCCTGAATGGCGCTGATCCCCACTGGGCCTTCGTGAGCTTGCACGGTGAGCTTGAGCACTCCGGCGAGAGCGGCGGTGTTCCTCTTGCCTGGGAAAGGCGGCGGCCATTTTTGTAGTTTGCATGCTTTTGCTTGCGGCTACGCACGTATCGGCCGCCATTTTGGTTGAGCTTCGTGGACGGAGGGAGCAGTTGTGTGCCGTCGGACCAAGGAAGAGGACCTTGTTAAGCCCCTCAGCTGCAGACCACCGCCAGGAAAGCGGGCCTTGTCCAGGGCACCGGCCAGGCCTGCCTTCCTGTTCCCCACTGCTTGGAATCTCCGAGGGAGGCAGGAGGAGGGAATCCGGCCTTTGGGTGGCCATATCCTCCCCGTTTGGTCTGCGGGCACACCTTTGCCGGCTGGCAGGGTGCCCAGTGCCCAGCTGCTGCAGTGAAAGTTCCTGTCTGTGTAGAACATCATGGCAGACGATGGCAAGGAGGCACAGGAGGTGCAGGCAGGACCCTCCGCTAAACGCAGCAAGCTATCCCCTCAAACCAAGGGAAGTAAAGGAGGGAAGGGCGCCTGTAGGAAGTAAAGCAGAGAAGCCTCCCTGGGGACTTCTGGGACTGGTGACAGGGCCAGGGAAGGTTCCCAACCAGGGGGGGCTGTTGAGGTTAAGGCCCCATAACCACAAGGGTCTCTGGTGAACATGAGCCACGAGGTGGGCTCGCCCACGTGGCATGGGGAAATGCAGGACTCCCACTCCTTCCAGGGCAGCAGGTCCCCTTCCCTGGTAGACGAAAGATCTGGGGGTGATTCCCAAGAGGCATCCTGGGGTTACCCTGATTCCCCTAGCTCCTCTGTCAGGGAGGAGCTGGGGCCCTTCTAAGGTCTCCTCCCTGCTGAGGAGAGGTCCAGCTCAGAGAGGCATCAGGGCAGGCCTGGTCGGTTCCACCACAAAACCGCGGTAGACTAAAGCGCGTGTGAGTAAAGCGCGGTGACAAAACCACACCGTCAAAACCGCGCGACAACAGCGCGCCGACAACAGCGCGCTGACAGAAGCGTGCTGTAACATAACCCTAAAAATAACCCTAAACCTAACCCTAAACCTAACGCTAAACCTACCCTAAACCTACCCTAAACCTACCCTAAACCTAAACCCTAAACCTAACCCTAAACCTTACCTTAAGTTAAATCGCGCTTCTGTCGGCGCGCTTTTGTGGGCGCGCTGTTGTGGGTGCGATTTTGACATTGCGGTTTTAGCACCGCGGTGTTGTCGGCGCGCTTTAGTCTACCACGGTTATGTCATGCCATGGGCCTGGTCCAGCTAGGCCTCGGCCTAGGGAGGACAAAGGTTCGGCCTTGTCTGCAGAGATGAAGGAGGTCATCTCCATTGCCATATCCCAAGGGATCACTGAAGGCATTAAGCACAGGGAAGCGGGGGCATCTGGGACCCCCAGGTCTAAGTGAACCTCGAGTTCTGCTCAGGCTCAGGCTCCAGCCTCTCCGGGCACTTCGGTCGCCACAGAGGAGTCAGTCTTAGGATGAGGGGAGGCTGGAAGTTTTGAATTGTTTGAGGATGAGGATTTGCCTCCTGACAAGCCAGCCTTCACAGGATTGTTCAAACCAACATTGTTTAGGTCCATATTGCATAAGGCCAAGGCGGCTACCGACTTAGGTTCTACCCCTAAGGTTACAGCTGCTGCATCCTCCTCTACCAAGGATCCCAAAGAAGGTCTGTTCAAGGAGACTGCTCCCACTCAGGAGCTAATTCCAGTTCCAGGTCTGTTTTGGGACGTAGTCCAGAGAGTGGCTTCAGCCTGGTACCTTGACCAATCCTAGCGGAGCGGATAAATCCCTTTATTCCATGGAGGGTAAAATGGAGGATGTGCTGAAACTGACCAAGGTGGATGCGCCAGTGGTTTCCTTAACATCGACCTTGAACCTGCCAGCAGACCTCCTGGAAGGTCTAAAGGCGGAGGATAAATGTTCTGAGAAGGCCTGCCATAAGACGCACCAGGCGGCCACCTGGACTATCAGGGCATCCACTTCAGCCTCTTTCTTCATCATGGCGTCCCTTCTTTGGCTCAGACAGCTGAGGGCTAGGCCTCCCGCCGGGGGATCCCGGTGGAAGCATGACCTCAGCAAGATCATTATACGCCAATGTGTGGGAGGAGATCACCACAGACTCTTGGGTCCTCAACACGATCAGGAGGGGCCTGGTGTTAGAATTTCTCTCTTTTCCACAAAGGACATTCATCCGGTGCCCGACCCCAAAGAATCCCCTGAAGAGGTCCCTTATGCAGGAGGAAATTGCTCATCTTCTCCAGATCAGGGCCATAGAACCCGTTCCCCAAGAACAGGAGAGGCAGGGGTTCTATTCCATACTGTTCTTAGTCCCCAAGAGCTCAGGGGGGTGGAGAGCAATGTTCCCTCTAATTTTCTTTCAGTGTGAGCAGAAAAGTATAGTGTTTGAGCGGCATATTTTCATGCCTGAGCACCTGAATTTTTTTAACAGATGTCACCTAAGACAACAACGAAATCAGTATTATTTGAAACTCAAAGTTGTGTTTATTCAAGGTACCCACTTAATTAAAAGTGTTATATAATATCAGTATCACTTAACAACGCTCCTGCTTAGCAACCAAAATGTTGGCTCAGAAAGTCTGGCTTTTGAAGCACGCAAATCTTAAAGCTGTTGTTACAACATCCTCGCACCCCTAACCCTTTAGAAAAAAAACGCCAGGGGTCTTCAAACCTGACAGCTTTAAGATTTGTGGACTTCAACTCCCAGAATTCCTCCTCCAGTCATGTTGGCTCAGAAACTCTGGCAGTGAAGCATGCAAGTCTTAAAGCTGTCAAGTTATAAGATCCTTGCACCCATAACCCTTTAGGGGAAAAAAAACACAGGGATCTTCAAACCTGACAGCTTAAGACTTGTGGACTTCAATTCCCAGAATTCCTCCTCCAGTCATGTTGTGGCGATGTCATCTGCGTGGATCTGCTCCATCTTCGGTTTTTTTTCACAGGGGGCAGGGCTGCCGCTGAAGATGCCAACGAGCCCCCCCCAGAATAACTGCTGCCGCCTCCCCCTCCTCCTCCAAGAGGACCACCACATTTGCTGCCCGGCACTGCAGCCGAGGTGAAGCCTCCAAAGCTCCCGCAGGCGCCCCCGCCCATGGCAGCGACGGTGGTGCCTCCCACTCTGCTCGGAGCACCTCATCTGGGCTCTGGGTTACCCCTGCTGCTGCCTCCACCTCCACAGTGCTTTTCAGAAGCCAGGAGGCCTTCTTTCCTTTCCTTTCATTGCAGAAGGTGCGGAGATCCTCCTGGTTGCCCCCCATTGGCTCAGGAGGTCTTGGTATTTGGATCTAGTGGGTCTCTCGATGCAGAGACTGTGGAGGATTCCTCAGGATCAGATCTCCCTCTGCCAGGGGGCGGTTCGCCACCTGGATCCCCAGTGGCTGCAACTAGCTGTCTGGCACTTGTGGGGAAGCTCCTGAGGAGGCAGAAGATCTTGGACATGGTCATTCACACTATCCAGGCTTCCAGGAGGCCTTTGACCACCAGGATATACAAGCTGACCTGGGTTGCGTTTTCTTCCTGGTGCCAAAAACAAGGCATAAGGGATGTGTCCGTGTCTGTTCCCCAGCTGCTGGACTTTCTGCAGGAGGGTTTGGACAGGGGTCTGGCCCCCAGCACTCTCCAGCGTCAGGTTGTGGCCCTTTCTACCATCCTGATCAAGGGGTCCTCCTGGCCCTTGAGCCAACACCCACAGGTCAAGAGTTTCCTGAAGGAAGCGACAAACATCTGCCCCCGAGCTGTTCACCGTTACCCGTCCTGGGACCTGCCATTCATCTGGGGTCTCTTGGTCACAAAGCGTCTTCCCACACCACTGGGCGTTGGTTGCAGGCCTGCATCAAGCTTGCCTACGAACATCAGGGCAGGGCTGTGCTTAGCCGGGTGACTGCGCGTTCGATGAGGAGCGCTGCCACTTCTGCGGCTTGGGCGACCCAGGCATCTATTCTCGATGTATGCAGAGCGGCCATGTGGGCTTCTCCCACTGCATTTATCAGGAACTATAAGATTGATACCTTTGCCTCAGCCAAAGCCTCCTTTGGGCGAAGAGTTCTACAGAAGGTTGTGGATGTTCCGGAGACTCAAGTTTCTTCCCATCCGGGGACACTATAGCTTGGGCATGTCCTACGCTTGGACTCTCCAAGCAGCACACTGAAGAAAGACCGTTGGCTTATCTGAACGGTCATTCTCAGGGCGCTGTGAGGAGAGTCCAATCCCACCCCGGGTCTTCGCGGATGCGAGGGTGATGACTGGACATGACTGTATGGGCTTCCTGCTCGGTGGTTCCTCGTTTTTTAAACTGAATAATGGAGGCAAAGGGAGGCGTGGCCAAGAGAAAAAACTCACTCAGTCCTAGAGCAGATAGACTGTGTTAACCCACACTTGGACTCTCCTCGCAGTGCCCTGAGAACAACCGTTCATGTAAGCCAACAGTCTTTAACTTGAGTATATGTGTACAAAATATTTAAAAGTATATTGATCCATAAGTTTCAGGGGAAAAATATCAGAAAGAAGATTTCTTAAGGGACAGATTTCTCTCAGAACTATATTCTCTATTTTTATCAAAAACCAATTTACAGTTTAAAAATATTTAAAGTTAGCAAATTGAAGTAGAAGATATTTTAGTTAGATTCGATGTATGATTTAAGAACATTTGTCTGGTATCAGAAATATTTGCAGGAGATAACCAGGCTGAGCCCGAGGGAAGGGTCAAATGCGTTATAAGTTACGAGTCCCTGCATGTTCACAAGACATGCAAGTCCAGCCCACCTTGAATGCTTCTCTTCTACTCATTTCCCTTGACTGTTAGTGGGTCAGATTTGTAGAGAGCTTAAGCTTGCAATAAATCTTTATTACTCATGTGAACTTTCTGAATGTCTTGATTTCCACTTGACAATATCAGCAAAAACAAGGCATGTGTTAAAAAAATCCTCTTATACCTAGCATTTCTCTGATAGTGAAATGTTCACTGATGAATATAATAGCTTTTATAGTCTTATAAAATTAATTGTGAAATTATGCTTCTAGGAAGCATAATCTTTAAGCAAATGGTTTAAACTATATGTCAATGCTCTTGAAATCCACAAGAATTAGTGTCATTTACATCAGTAAAACATACAAGTGAGTTGATAATATTTTTTTATGATATTTTTTTTATATGTTTAATTAAATGCATTTGTCTTTTTAAGCTTGGATTGGATCTATCAGCTATGCTTTCATTATGATGTTTGGTCCTGTTTCTGGAAAACTTCTGGTGAAGTATGGAGCTATAAAAGTGGCGATAGTTGGAGATCTAGTGACCGTAGGTGGTCTAGTGTGGTCATCATATACTGAAAAGTTAAAAATGCTGTTTTTCACACGTGGAATCGTTGTTGGTGTGGGATCAAGTCTGGCCTACACTCCAGGTAATGCTTTACATTAAAATCAAATTTTGTCACACATTTCTTCTGTTTTGAAAACATGCTTTTGCTTTTGCTTTTGCTT